>NC_134365.1:13251921-13554952 GCF_035582795.1 Mycteria americana | reverse complement strand
TAATTACCTGTTTCCATTTTCCCATCTTGTGCTGCAGGCCCATCAGGAATTACACTCTTCACCTGGAGAAACTCATCCGGCTCATCCCCACCAATGATGGTAAATCCAAAACCCATGTTGCTTTTCTTAAGAGTTGTGCTGAGGAAAGTCCCCTTCAGCTGTGATGCATCACGGGTGAAGAGTGGTTTTTCTACATCAGTCAACACAAACAAGAAAGACAAAAGTTCTGACCTAGTCACAACACAGCGGGAACTGCAGATAACATTATTGGCTGACAGCAGGTGACAGTGTATGAAAATCAAGGAAATAAAGAGTGCAGGCATTCCAGGAAAAAAAATATTTGTGAGTTCTTATATTAATACAAAGCTTAAAACATATTTCTTATCTATGGCAGATCAGCCATAAGTGGGGAGTTATAAATGTTCTTTCATATTAGAAATACATTTAGAAGAGGATATTGTGTAGCTAAAATAATTACAACAATAAAAATGATCTGTGAGGTAATTTTAAAACCTCTTTCCTAACCTATAAATTCAGCTTTTTCTGCATAGTAATACATTCTCCATAACTTCCCTCCCACTAAATGCTAGGTGAGCTTTTCTTTCCAAACATGTGGGGTTTTGGCATCCAACAAGTGACACACGTAACTGCCGTGCAACCTCCGCGTCCCCTCTCCGCGTGCCTCGGTGTGCAGTGTGGGCGGCGGGGTGCTCCCCGTGCCTCTCTCCTGTGCTGCGCTTGGTGAGGAAGAGTGGGAGGAAGGTGCAAAGGTTGTGACTTCAAATGCTCTCGCTACGCCCGCAGCAGTGGGGCTGGGCTGGCCGGCAGCAGAGGACGTACCGTGCAGCCTGCGCGTCCCGTCGGGGTCGCGCCGGCACTGGGACAGGTCATTCACGCTGCAGGACCTCTTGGGAGCGGGGCGCGGGTGGGCAAGTTTGGGTCTAGGTAAGGTTGATGAGGAGCTTTCTACTGTTACAAAGGAGAACAAGCCTCATTCTCTGGCTATAACCTTACGTTAAAGTTTATTCGTCTCTACCAATGCCATTTGCTGCTTATACAGCTCATTTTAAACACATTAATTTTTACGTTACCAAGAGGCTGTATTCTTGTAAACTCCTATAACACAGTGCTTGAGGCTTTTAACTTAATTGATGCTTGCTAGATGAGCTAGCTTAGAAACATACCAAACATCAATTAACGGTAATTTAGAGAAAGTACAATTAATTATTTCAGTGTTGCCAACCTCGGGTGCTCAAGAGAGAGCCATACATTCCCAAGAATAGAATTTATGATTTTATTTAGAAAATTACTTTGGGGCTCTTATTGTGCTTTCTGTTTCTCCGCCTTTAGGAAACGCTAGGGTCAACTTTTCTGTCCTTTCTCTGTGCCTCTGAAGGTTAAAGTATTTTAGGTGTCTCATGAGTCCCACAACTCTGGGAGCTCGGACATTCTGGGGAGAAAATTGCTAGGAGATAGGTGATAACATTGTGAGAATTGGCAACACTATTCTTTTAATCAGACTATGACAAAATCATTGTCACATAAACAGGAGAGCAGGATCTTTCATCTTAACTAAGATAGCTGACACAGTACTGTACCTCGGAAACCTTGGGCCTGCATAGGCTTTGTTCCAAGTTCTGCGTTGGGCATGTTATGCTGCTGTAGCTTCCTTTTTGCTTCTAGGACAGGGTTTTCAAATTGTGTTCTTCTATTTATGTGGCTGGAAAAAATTTGGTTTTGATTAAAAACTGAGTTCAGTTGGGGAAAATGGTAATTTTCACAGTAGGATGCTGTATGTGACTTAGGTGTGTGTGGTTAAAGACTGAAACTGTTATGAAACCCCAATGGGCCTGAGCATGTCCCTTGTACTCCACACAATTTTGTTGGGGATGAGAAATGCACAATCTAGCGCATTGCATAATGAACAGCACTGAGAAGTGTCCTATCAGTTCAGTATGCTGAACTCTGCTACAGACAAATGGTTTTGAGCTATGGGACTACATATTACATAGCAGTCTTGCTGAAGCATGCTACAATGACAGTTTTTCATGTCTTTACTACAAGCATTGTTCTGTGCATGATTCAAAAGATCTGAACCAGTTTTGCGCATTATTATCGATTAAGTGTAAGTGAAATTACTTAATCACTTACAGAAAAGGTAAAGCCTAGAACACAGAGTGCTTTTATGATCGCAGCTTAGAAATAAATCTAACATAGGAAATAGACTGAAGGTGATTTCTTTTTAATTCTATAGTATATATCTGCTCAGCCGTACAGAAAAATTGGATGTTGCAGAAACTAAGACAAATGGTAGATCAGAACTATGTAGATAAATATACGAAATATAAGAAAAGTTAACGTACGCATTTTTTTCTTGATGTTTTACATTTCCTACAACAGGTCAGTAAGTACATTTCTGTCATTACATCACTAATTTTCTGTATTGTGTTTAGAACTACTATCGTACCTACATACTCTCATCATATCCTTGATTTTAATTCTATAATTCAAAGAATACATTTTATCAATCAATGAGTAATCCTACAGTCCTGTCCTGTGATATGTTTCACATGTTTTCCGAAGAAGGCAAAACAATTTAGTAGGCTGCATTGAACAGCTCCTCAAGATAGGATCATAATAGGATCACAACTGAGAAAAGGGGCTTGTGCTGCAAATGTTGTTCTGGGGAAACAAATACATATGTACAAAAGGGCAGGTTTTCAAACATGTCACTCCTTATTTGTTCTCACAGAGCTACTATCTATTGAGTTCTGAAAATCCAATCCCAATCATGGGCTTTAAGCACTTGGAGAGGTGACCTGGGAACTTTTGAAACTCTGAGATCCTAAAAAGGGTTGAATACCTTCAATTTATACTGAAATGACCTTTTATGCCACATTAAGCACTTTTCAGGTCCCTTGGGATTCAGATCGTACCACTGCTTCAAAGAAAGTAAGTGGAATTGCCATTAAGAAGTAGAGGAAAGGCAGCAAGTCCTATGGGAGCGCAATACACTTTGAAAATCAGGATTTAGTGGCCAGAGCTAATGCAATGAAAAGATTTCCAGTCATGTAAAAGAATATTTGATTTAATGAGAGGAAGTAAATGTGATAAATCCTGGAGTTAATACTTTGTTAACATGGCTATAACTCATTCAAGTGGCTGCTAACTTACTCTTGTACTCTAAAATTTTGATTAATAATTTTCTTGTAAATTTTAATCTATGCTGCAGACAAAGGAATTCTCTTTTGTTTCTTTCCTTCTTCAGACAGGCTGTTTAAGATTGTAGGCTTTCCTTTCCTAGACTTTTGCTTTCTAGTTAGACCATGCTGTAATTGTCAGGGTCTTCAGCACCTTAGCGTACTGCAAACCTAGAAACGTATGATGGAAGGGAGACAAACTTCACCAGTTAAAAATGGAGAAAGACAAGACTTACATGCATTAAATAGGGTAATTATGAACTACTAACATAACTACTAACATAACTACTAACATAACTACTACCACCTATCATGCGATGTATTTCAATATCGTAAAGGAAATACTACTTTTGCCATTACACAAGGCAGTGATGAAACATCACGTGAAATACTACATAAAGTTCTGATCACCCATGACCAAATAAAATGAATCCATAGAAAAGGTTTTACAGGAAGACCAGTGAAAGAGAGAGTCTTCTATGATAGAAGACCAAAGGAGTTTTAGCTTTTTATACAAGCAGAATTAACTCTGATATATAATTGCATTATATGAATACATTTGGAAGTAAATACTAGAATGTATTAAAGATGTCAGGATTTCAGACTTGAAATCTGTAGGCTTCTTACAAGCAGAAGTGTGAAATTATGAAACAGCTTCCAATAGCAGATATGGGGTAAAATATCTAGCTTGTTGTACATTAGCATTTGATAAGGTTAAAACCAGGGTTGCTACACAGTGAGTTAATTGCTTCAACATAGGGATCATGTCTTATTTTAGAGGCTTTAAAGTATCCTGCCCTGGTCTTCAGCTGCCCTTCCAGAAGAGCATGGGTTTCCCATAGCTTTTTTGCCATATTACACAGATGTAATGGATATCCAAGATCACACTACAGATATGCATTTAAGACCTTGAACTATGCTTAGTGTCATGCTGTAATTGCAGGGCACATCTCCGTGCCACAGGAGACCTCTTGCAACCTAAGGTACAACTTATATGTGGTTCTGTGATATAAAATGATGGGATTTTAGCTAATATAGAATGTGTCCATGGCTCAAGGAACATCAGTTCCTGTGGTACTGACATCACAGCTAGAATCTGTTATCCACTGCCTCTCTACAGCTTCTAGGTAGAGTTTAAGTTGTGGTTTAGTCCATTTACACAGAAATGTCTTCAGTAATGGCTATCTTGAAAATGACATTTTTGTCCTAGGAAATCAGACGGGAAGACTATCAGAGGTACTTGAAGCACCTCAAGTTGTTGCTGGAACCTTAATAATTCTTAGTTCAAATTTTTTCCTGTATTTTGATTGTTTTATGGTAGTGTGCAGTCTCAAAAGCAGAATATGAGAATTCCAACAAATTCAAACAACTGCATTAAATATTGTGTCCAAGAGGAGTAAAAGAAAAGAGAATTATAATGATAATCAGTCATTTTTATCAGTCAGTAACACTGGATTTATGCTCCTAGATTGATGAGACACGAAACACCTCCCTTTCATGCAATTTTAAGTGCTGTACAGCTTCACGGCTAAATCAGAAAAATTGCTGCTGATGAGTTTACCTGAGAAAGAAGTTATTAAGCTAAGTAGTTCCCTTGAAAGGACATTCTAGCCTTTCATCTAGCTACTTCAACTGCATACAAAATATATATTACTAACCTAGGCCTTTAATAAGACAAGCCAAATGCGAGTTTTAGAGATAGTTACAAATAAGTGCTTTTGTGGTTAAAATATATTTTGGATGTGATCCAAAAATGTATTGCTCATTGCTCATAGTGTCTAATTCAGTGAGCATTTCTATCTTCACTTTTCTTCCTATATTTTACACAATGCATATTAAATAATATAAAAGCCTAATCCAAAGACAAGAATCCAAATAATTTCTCCTAGTGCCATGGTGGCTGTACAGAAGAATCATGCTGCCTTTTGTTTGCTTTCTAGTCCTAGGAACCCTGAATTTCCCTCTGCAGAGAGGAAGGGGTAGTCGGTGCTGCTGTCCTCTGTTAGCTCGCCGTGTGCTAACTGGGGACAACCCCTCAGAGGCAGGATTTGGTTTTGGGCTGTGTTTAGCTGTGAAGTTGAAATAGTATCTCTTGTGTTATGAGTAGGTACTGTCACCACCAGCCAGCCTAGAAGACACAGACACCATTCTGCCATCTCACCAGTGAATGTGGCCAGGCTAAGCTGTTTTTCTGGTGGAGTTTCATGTTAGATGTGCTTAAGAAAACTGAAACACATTCTTAGGAGATTTATGGGCAGTAATGCCTGGTATGCAGATTTTAGTTGATGGCCGAGATACTGAGCCCTGCCCAAATGGTAGCACATCTAAGCATGTGCATCAGCAGAAGGAGTTTAACCTATCTCCTTTTCTTAGCTACTTTAACGTATAGGGTTTTTTCGTAGTTTGTGAATATAACTTTTGAAATTGTTGCCTATAACCCACCAAAGTAATTCTGAGGATCAGGATGCCTAAAAGATGGACATTCTGATGCATAACTTGTTAGTGCCTCACTCCTCTTTCCATTCGTATTTTTCAGTTACTAATACTTTATAATGACAAAAAGACTTGAAATAAGTTTTTCTATTTGAGTAGTAACAGAGTGTTGTCAGAAATTGTAAGTCAAGGAGGTATATTTTTCCAGAATAAATACTGCTATGGCTAATTTAGCTGTTCTGTTAAAGAGACCACATCTGGAAATTGAGCTCTGTGTTGTAGTTAATCATCCTTAAAGGGGGAAATAATCTTTTGGCAATTAGAATGCTGAAAGACCCAGCACACTCTAATAACCACATTCTCTCCATAGCCCTGCACAGCTAAGTGCTGCTAGTTCTTAGTTTATAAATTAAGAGAAAATTGCATGAAAGTTAACCTAAGTATAGCAAACACTTCTCATTTATGTCAAATGTCTACACCTTACAAATGAAGCCTGGACCTGCATAACAAGGCAAATGAAAATTTTAATAATATCTCACACCTACATTCATGCATGATTAAGAGAGGAAGTTATACTAGGGACCTTATTTTTTAACAGAAATTGCAAATATGTTGTGATTACTCTTTATTAACTTTGCTAGCAAAATCTTTGAGGTTTTTCTTTGTTTCTTTTTTAGTTTTTCCTCTGGTCTCAGGCTATTGGAACTGAGCATGGCTGGCCCTTGTAAGGTGAACCTGAGTCTGTCTGCCTCATTGCTCATCCTTACAAACTTCCCATGGGGTATAAATATTTCAGCGGGGCAGAGTACAAGCCCTTCATTCACTGACAATTTTAAAGACCTGCATGTAAAGTTGGACTGGACTTGAATGTGTGAAAGTTCATAACCTAACTTTTCATGATTTACCCACTAATATGCCATAATTAAGGGAGTTTATTGTAATCTGATTTTATCTAGTTAAAAATGAGCTCACCTGTTGAATGGCAATAAAAAAGGTGTGACTGCCACTTTTTAGCATGAAAAATGGAAAGCAATCTTTGTTTCAGACTTATTGAGCTCAGACAGCAAATTAAAGTACGGCTACATTTTACTGACTATAAAACTCCTTATGAACTTAGCGTGGCTGCAGTTTTAATGCCATCCTGTGAACATCTATTCCACTTGTAAAAACCTCTGAGCCTGCAGTAGGTTTGATATATCTTTCCACAAATCTTATCTTTGGTAGGATTAATAAATTTGGCACTAACAGCCTTAAAGTATGTAATCACATAGTAACATCTGGGCCTGGTGCCTTGCGTCTGTTTACCTGTGGATGCACATGAAATGGAGATAAATATTGGTTCTTTTTCTGACTCTGCAATGAAGTGTGAGCCTCTCCAGTGCCAGAATGCCTTGGGCTGCGCTAACAACAAAGGGGGGTCTCAGTCAGAGATTAACGCACAGAAATTGCACAACACCTGTTACTCACCAAAATACACGAAAAAACCACTGGGGCAGAAGACTTTTACTCGCACCCAGCAGCTGCATAATTGCACGTGCAGAAATCTTCAGGGGGGGTTAAGTACAAAGAGATACGTGAACTCCAGCCCCTAGTTACCTGGGGACAGCATAAAAGAACTCAGGCATAGAAAGAGAGAGTAATTTAACGGCATTACGCAGGGACTTCAAAAATTTACTCATCTTTTTGCTTGGATCTGGTCTGACTAAGCTGATTTGGGCTGAGCAGCAAAGCAGATGGGGCTGCTGGCTCCTTCACCTGAGGGCAGGGAACAAGCCGGGGACAAAGAAGCAGAGCAGGTGCTGCTGCGTTTGGAGAATGGGACAGGAGGAGTCAGCAGGGCAGTGGCCAAACGCTGTTTTCACTTGTTTGTTTGCTTTGTAGGAGGGTGAGGGAAGGTGCATGGGCATCCACAAGCTGCTGCTGCTATCACAGTAAAGAAAAAGGAATCTTAATCTTCTAACCCTCCAGAAATCAGATCTTTTTCGGAGCTCTCTGTCCAGCTCTACCCTGTGCATGTTAATAGTAGTATATCCTGAGGTCTGGAAAAACTGCAGCCCCGGTATCAGTCCAGAGCGATCCTGCAGTCAATGTGTTGGTATGGATTCAAGAGACCAAGGCAATAATGTGACACACAAACTAAAATTTTCTATTTTGTATGAAACAACTAGAATAAACGAACTGCTTAAGTGGCAGGATTTGATATTGAGATTTTAGGTCAGGGGCCATCTTCTCTAAAGGTCTCTCTTGTTTAATAAAAGGAACTCATGGGCAGATCTTTCTCAACCTTTCAAGTGTTGTCTGCACAGTGACGGGGAGTGGCTTTCTGCCTCCTCTGCTATATACTTTGTGTAGAGAGCAGAGTGAGAACTGACCACTCCAAACAGGGATCACAATTTTGAATCTAGAGTCACTTTGCATAGGTCTTATTCACTGTGTTAAGCTAAAAAGCAGAGAAAACCATCTCTCTGATTTACTTATTTTATGTAGGAACTGGCCAGAACTGGTTCTGCCTAGTACTTCAAACAAAAGCTTTCTGTTGCCCTTTGCACAGAGGACTAAGAATCTTTTTTTCTTGTTTCATGACTAAAATAAACTCTGAAAAAAATGTAAGCAAGGATTGTGCTGTGAAAATAGAAATTTCTATTCTCTTATTTTCAGCTGCACTTTTAAGTACAAAATAAAATACTACTTCTCTAAAATTTCATATGCAGCGTATAAATAACCTGCCTTCTGGTACAAACAGTGTGAACATCTGATTTACATCAAGGAAGGACTACCCAGAGAAGGACCTTAACTGAGCTAAAATGATTATGCTTTGCTCTATTCATTGATTAACAAGATCTCTACCTCACTGGATATCCAAATCTTATGTAGAAAATAAAACATTTCTTTAATGAGTATGATCTTTGTACAAGTATTAGCTGGAATGATACAATGAAATCAGACCCTGGAGAAAGAGAATGACTGAATGCCTGAGTCACTGATTTGAGACACGTTGAATATATTTGGACACATTAGCTGTATTGATGACTGAGAATTCCTGGTATACCCTCAGTTTAACATGTCAAGTAATTGTACCCATGCCTTGCCAGGCTAAGCACTGCGGAGGATACTACTATTATGTTATGACATATTAACAGCAACTTAATATTGAACTTGGGAACTTACTCGACATAATAAGTGCCATAAATGGGATCATCAATTTTCTCCCAGCCATATGGAAGCTCTGAAAAACAAAGAGTTATCTCTTTCAGTAAAGGCAGTACAGAATGCTAAGATTTCTAAGAATGATATTGTGGATCTTTTCTGGGTGTTGAGGGAAATAACTTGATAGTGAAATTAGATACAGTGACCAAAGCAAATGCCAGATCTTGAACACACACCCTGGCAGCCACAAGTAGTAGTAATTTGAAAATTGGCATGTAAACACAGATCTCAGTCTTCAGAACAACACATTGTAGTTGAACTACTTTATTGTTCCAACAGCTGTGCCAGCCAATAACTGTAGCACATCGTGTATGACATCACCGCCGGAGGAAGTGAGGGCATTCCGTATTCCCAAATAGGTACACACAAAAAAAGTATTTTCCTTTTTGGGCCTTTTTCTTTGCTAGCAATCTGGAAAAGTTGGTCTAGAAGGAATGTAAAAAGTTTGCTTCCTGCAATGTAAGTACAGTAAGTATACCTAAATATTCCTGAGAAATTTGTACTATTTGTCTCACTGTGATGGCAGTTCCACAGCCACCAAAGGCATCCTGTTCCAAAGCTTAGTTATATATGAGGGACATCAGAGTACATAGTAGTACATGGAAGTACAAACCAAAATAAGATGATATAGCATTTTCTGGCCATAAAACTAATTACATTTTGCAGAAATAGAGATTTCTAAAACAGTCCGATATTAACAATTAAAATGTTAAGTACATTAATTTAATGATCTCAAAAACCAATGTGTTCATGTACAAGCAAACTGTCATATATATATTCATGTACATCCATACACATTTTATTATCACTCACATTGAATGCTTAAAAAATTATTATACTGCCAACAGAACTTCATCTTGTGTTTAAAAGGCACCAGACGGATGTGACAAGTATCTCAGTTGACACGAACAGAATAAAAACCTCAGTGCCAGATGTGATGACTTTGATGGAGGAGACTCACAAAAGGATAGGCATTCCCATCACACACAGGTATCGATTTCTGTGCAGTTAAAGACTATGGCACAATATACGGGGAGTGGTACTGAGACTCTATAAGGAAATTTGATTCTGGAATTCCTTATCTCAGATTTTTTTCCTTTTTAAACTCAGTTGCACTTTTAAAGTAACTTTTCGGAGACAATGAGTACTGAACTAGACAGAGCAGAACTGATGTAGCTTATACTGAACACAGTCATTAAACTGGCCATAAAGAATTACTCCTGAATGATTTGAGCTTCTTTTTTTTTTCAGTGACAATGTTAATAGACAATTACTGATGTGCTCTAAAAGGCAAATAGGAAAGTAAAGCCTGACTGGCAATAGGGAGAATAAAGAGTTAAAAAGCAAGTTTAAGAAACGGCTTCATCTCTGTTTGTTACTTCTCATTTAAATGCCTCTGTAATAGCTGATCCTTTCTTGAGTGAACCTGCTTAGATGGCTGTGGTCTTCAGGTCCCGTTACCCTCAGAGGATGTTCCTGCTCAGCCTATTCCAATACTGCAATGAAGGATACAACCTTCTGCCAGAGACTGGCAGATGAGGAACTCCACATTACTTTTTTTTGTAACAAAAAGCTCAAGGGCTTCCTTAATGTTGATACTCAATTTTTCCTATTATTATTACAATATTGTTAGCTTTGAAATCTTCACAGGTCCACACTCTGGACTGCTTTTGTCAAGGCTATTTTGTTATTGTCACTTCATAGAAATAAATGTAAAATAAGGTATTTAAGCAGGTCACAGAATCACAGAACTGTTGAGGTTGGAAGATACCTCTGGAGATTGTCTAGCCCAACCTCTCTGCTCAAAGCGGGGTCACCTAGACCAGGTTGCTCAGTACCATCTCCAGTCAGCTTTTGAATATATCCAAAGATGGAGACTCCACAGCCTCTCTGAACAAGTTCTTCAAGTGTTTCATCACCCACAGAGTGAAGAAGTTCTTTTCTTATGTTTAAGCAGAATTTCCTGTATTTCAGTTTGTACCCTTTACCTCGTGTCCTGTCACTGGGCACCACTGAAAAGAGCCTGGTTCTGTCTTCCTTGCACCCTCCCTCCAGGTATTTATTTCGATTGGTAAGATCCCCCTGAGCCTTCTCTTCTCCAGGCCAAACAGTCCCAGCTCTCTCAGCCTTTCCTTATAGGATAGATATTCTAGTCCCTTAATCATCTTAGTGGCCCTTCAGTGGACTCTCTCCTGTATATCCATGTCTTTCTTGTTCTGGGGAGCCCAGAACTGGACCCAGAACTCCATCTGTGTCTCAGCAGTGCTGAGCAGAGGAGAAGAATCATCTCCCTCGATCTGCTGGCAAGGCTCTGCCAGCTGCAGCCCAGGAGGCTGTTGGCCTGCTTTGTTGCAAGGGCATGTCACTGGCTCATCATCAAGTTACCAAGCATTAGAAAGCCCTGGTGTTGCTCTTTCCAGACCTGCCCAGAACTTCAGTAAAATCTGTAGGAGACTGACCCTACAATGGTTCCCACAAAGTCCTGTATATCCTGAGACAAGCCTGTGGGATGTAATACATAAATATTCAAAAAGAAAGCAGCTGATGCACAAATCCTGCACTGTCCCTACAGTAAATTTCATTCCCAATGCATGCGTGACAAATAAGGCTCCTCTTAATAATTTGCTATGAAAAGATGATACCTTTACATAACTCTATGACATAGAATAAAAATAAAGTATTAGTTTAAATGCAGTAGGTACGTTTTATTTTCATGTAACCTTGCAAGGTTTCCTTTACCTAATTAACTTCATGTTGCTTTCATATCTGGCCATCTACAATTACACTCCCTTAGAAAAAAGTGAGGCAAGTACCGGTAAAATCTGTACGTACTTAAAAATACACATAAACACGCACACGTACACACAAATGTGTGCATAGGTCCCTTTCCCAAAGTGTATTAGTAGGTGGAGTTTTTTCCAACTACAAAATTAAAAAAAGAAAGTAGATGTTTTGCCCAAATTTAAAAGTAGGTATCTTTCTGTAAATATACGCACTTTAAAGTGTATAGATGCAGAGGACATATTTTATTTTACACATTTATGAAAATCTGAAATAATTTGAGGAGTTACCATTAACCTATTGGCCTGTTTTTTCCTAAAGTAATGATGCATAACTGTATTTATGAACTAGCACAACTACTGAGAGGGCAAATTGCAAATCCCATTTTCTAGTGTAAAAGTCTGTAAAAATTTAATGAATTGGACATATTATGGAGAACCCACTTTTAAATGCATGGATTGAACCACTGATTATCTAACATCATAAAATAGTCATGGGTTCAGAAGAAAGGAAATAAAAAATTACCTTCATGTACCATAATAGATATAAACTCCATGTAAGGCTATACTCTAATTTCATTTTTCCAGTTGAGATGCAGCCTGTAAGCTATGTTTAATTAAAATTCTGTGTTGACCAGTAAAATGGAATTGCTAGAGCACAAACCCCGAGCCGCCTGTTCCCCTGCAAAGTATGGCAGATAAGGTTAGTGGAGTGTAGTTTACTACAGACCTTCTGTTAGAAGAATCTTCTGCTACATTTGCTTTCAGGAGCACCGTGATTATTTTTCATTACATTAAATAGTGGCATCTATTCCATTTTTCACTATTGAAATGAAAGATTACAGGACAGAAATATTTTAGTTCTTCGTAAAATAGAAAGCTAAGCATTTGCCAAATTAGAGGTGAGAACATTACAGTTCCTCTTTTTCATTTCACTGTGCCCAATGGTGATCATTAGGGATGAGGGTGAACAGTAAACATTTATAAAAGAGAATGGTTATAAAACACTTGTAAAGGACATTACTATTGGCCACCATGATTCAAACTGGGAAGGGAGCTATAAATTATAGCATTCTCTGATATTCATTTGGTAGCACTAGCATGCTAGTTCATGTATAATTTCTGCAACCAATGGTTTCATGGTTACTATGCTACATATTAAGTCTTCATTTTCATGAGCTCAACAGTTCTATCATTCGTGTCTTTCAATTCTATTGACTCCAGGAGGATTTCTCTGTATAGAAGGAAAAAAAAAAAATCCATCCTTTATTTTCAGTCTTCAATATCTGACATTGCATTCCCAAAGATCTCCTATCATCCAGTGGAGGGTCTGTTCAGGAACATTTGTAAAATCACCATTTAAAAATCAGTAATTGCACAGCATTTGGCAATGCTGATACCACCAGTGGATGGAAAGGTGCTGGATAATCTGTATAGTACATATATATGCTCCAGTTCTCACATTTCATGCTTTATTCCTTACCAGAGAAGCAGCATATAGCTAACACTGCAGCAGTCATCCAAAATAAAAAAGATCAAAAAGGCACAGCTGATACTCAGACACTTTGCTCAATATGCATCTGGGTAAGCTTTTAAATGCAGAAGGAGCCGCATTTCTAAAAGTTAAATGCCCAATGGTAACAAAGGCCCTTGTATTTTCAAAGAAAGAAAGAAAGAAGGAAAGAAAGAAGGAAAAAAAAAGAGGACAGACTAATGTAAAGTCAAGCAGGTCACTTTAATAATCAATGGTAGTGCCTTCTCATCACAGCCTGCTTATGCTAATGGTCCAGATGCTCTTATTTTGCCTTCTGAAAGCTGTTGTGTTTCAGAATGATTTTTGATGGTGCCACTTAACCTTCTCTGGGGATGGAGGAAGGAGCACATTTTGGATCTCAATGTGCCAAGATGAAAAAGCATATTACCAAACCCAAAGATTAATTTTTCTGAAGTTTATGGAGTATTAACTGTGTTAAAGAGAGTCATTAAAACCTCTCAAGGTTTCTGAACAACAGCCAGCATTGTGTCACTACCCTACTGACAGGCTGGAAAGAAAGACGAGAACATATTTCTTGAATTGGCTGAAATCAAAATATTTGTACAGTACAAAAGAGTATACTATGAGAGAGACAAAGAAAATATAACGCCTGCTGTTATTGAAAATGCTGTCAATAAGGATGTGGAAGCTGTGGAAGTCAGCATGAGTTTGGTTCATGTGCCTTGTTAACACCCAGGCACAGGTCAGGGATCCTTTCCTAACCTATGTATGAGACTTTTCAGAAATCACGTTGTATCTTTCCACTCAACAGCCTGTGTTTGTTTTATCTCTTGCGTTCTCTCTTCTCTTTTCTTTCGCCCTGTTTCAAATTCAGTTTTGCCTTTTCAAGTCAGTTACCTAATACAGAGGGTATCAAATGAGCTGGGTTAAAAGTCACAAAATACCACGCAGCTCCACAGTCCAATGCAGTTGCACGCTTTTCCAGTTTCTTTAAGAGACATAGTCTTTGCCAATATTTATCTGCAAGTCTAAACCAGTGGTCCTCGCTGCGTAGCTTCCATAGAAAACGTTGCCTGCAATACCCTAAGGCACAGAGCACAGATTACAAGGAGCGGCCGCTGCTCGTGGCGTGCTGTGCTGCTCCCCCAGGAGCAGGGGGCTGGAGGAGTCCAGTGGGAATGCTCCTTAGCGCCTGGCCACATTGCCCAGCCGACATGTGAAACAGATATAGCAGTTGTGCTGCTGCTCCTGAAACCTTCTGTTACAGATTGCCATAAGAAAAGAGAGGCCAACATTACTCACTGAAAGTCAGTATTTAGCCTACTATCCACATACCTTCTGCTAGGTCACCTGTCTGCATAACATCTGGGAGCTCCAAAAAACAATAAAAAAATCAACAGGTATATGCTATGGTAAAATCCTTTATATTGCCTCAACAGGTTCCTGCACTTAGCCATGTTTCAAATGTCATGGCCTAAGCTGGAAAATGCAATTACTTAGATGGACTTCTCTATGCTACTGTACAAATCAAAAGCTGCAGGAGAAAATAAATTAGATAAAAAAATCAGAAGTTGAATTTTTCACTGTCTCAGTGAAAATAACAACAAAGGCAGGATGGGCAACCCCACCTCCATAGCAAAACCAAATTCACTCTTCCTGTCATGAAAGACCTGGAAAACTCAGGGAATGTACGAACTCCAAGCCAAGCCGTAGAATCATCGAATCATTTAGGTTGGAAAAGACGCATGTAAGCTCAATTTCAATTAAACTCGTGTTCTCCAACTGCCATTCTCATAGCAGCAAATTTCACAGTCATGACTGTTTATGTTCTGTCTGTAATCACAAACCATTCATGTGCAATTTATTCTCATGAATAAAATGACATTATGCATAATTTCTTCTTGCACAATGGAAACAAATGTCTAAGTAACATTCACATCTGATAAATGCATCTTCTTCCTTCTGTGCAGCTTATTGTGCCGTGCAACGTCCTTAATTGTGCAGAACGTAGATTACTAAATATTACTATAAATTCAATAATATTTTCTCACAGCATTGTTACCAAGTTAAATATTGCCAACAGTAGGGATATTTTTCACTTTAGGTGTACTTGATCCCTCTGACATGCAGAACTGTCTAATGTCTAATCAAGATTTGCATTAATACAGTCAAAAAGTACCAACTGAATTACTGAGTTTTAACTATTAAAAAAGAGTTCATAAAGGGTTTGTTAGCTATTAATTCAAATAAAAATGAAAAAAAAATGCAATTAAAAAGAAATTAGGGGAAAGAATACCTTATATGTTGAGAATTTAGTTAGGTATTGTAGGTAGTGCCTGAGATGGTTTCCTTAATAAAGACCTCAGTTCTCAATAGTTTACTGGGCAATAGCTGAAGCTGGTCTGAGTACTCTCCATGGACCTTTTCAGGAGAAAGCTTAGAGTTTCTGTTAAAAGGTTCCAAAAAACCTACAAAATCCTGTTTTCAGTGTATTTAGAAATAACAGATTTAAGGAAAACAGAAATACTCACTGAAAAACATTTATTATTAAAACTTTAATTTTTTAAAATCAAATCATATTATCCTTTTGTCTTGTTCTCTGTCCTTACTCCTGTGTTATTTGTGCTGGGTACTTGGTTTATATGACAGAACGCTTGGGGAGAGAGAAGCTTACACCAGCTCCTTGTTGGTCTCACAGTTTCCACTAAAATGACTTGTGTTTTGCTGGGGAAATAGAGACCACTAGGAAACACTGTAAGATCTCATTTTTTAGCTACAAGTTCTTGCCCAGGAGACTGGATATAAATGCATCAGGTTTCCATGGAATAATTAAAGAGTTATGTTCCTCACCTTCCAAGAATAGTTTGGAATAATTTTCTGAATTCTGTGTTAATTACACGTTATCTCATTTTTAATATAGCGAAGGGTACAACTAAACAGAGTCACTGAAACCCTTGTCTTTACAGCTCCTAGCTTTAGACTAGCTAACGTGGGCATTGCTAGGAGTGAAGTCACTTCAGGATGAATCTCAGTGCAGAACACGAACCTGCCAGAGAAGCTCAGCATGTGCCCCGGTGGTTACTCACATGCCGAGGAGCTGCGGCAGCATTGCCGGCTGGTTTGAAGTTCAGACATGCACATAAAAGAGACTGTCACAAGCACACGCGTTTTACCAGCAGAAAAGGAGCCCCAAGTACATCAACTGCGTGCTGCATTATCAATTTGTATTCCTGAAGTTCAGCAGATTTGCTGCACGCCACATATAGCTCCAGTGTGGAAGATTCTGCCTTTGAAACGGATTTTATTAACACAGCTTTTTTTATGCTATATTCTTTAGACTTTGAAGAAAACAGACTGAAAAGAAACATTCTTTTTGATCTTTTGGATGTTCAAATCTTTCAGTGCTTGTACCTCATTACTGACTGTATCAATTCAGCCTTGTTACAAACCAGTGTTTTCTACCTAATAACTGCCTGATCTCATGAAGTTAGGCTTTTCTTCTATTTGCTTTTCAGTCTCTTCATTTATTTATATTATTTCCTTTGCTGTTAAATGTTTAACAACATATCCTGTGAATTTATGGAGTTATTGACTTAACTGCTATTATATAACCCAAAACCTGCAGTTTGGCTACTGACCTAAAAAGCCCCATAAAAGTATGTAGCTACTATTAATGCAGGCTAGACCTCACGGAAGGCAGCTAGGTATTCTGTTACTAGTATCTCAAATTCATATATAGGCTTCAACATACTTTAGGTAGCCTTCACCTCTTAACCTCTGATACGACAAAGAAAAAAAGCCTATTATTCTGTAACAAACCCAAATGACACGTTTCAATGCTATTTTCACTGCCAAACTTTACTAAAGGGGAAACAGGATTACCCTCAGCCTCTCCTCACAGGGCAAGTGCTCCTGCCCCTGACCATCTTGGTGGACCTCTGCTGAGCTCGGTCCTGGGTATCAATCCAGTTTATCTTGTATTGGGGGTCCCAAAACTGGATGCAGTATTACAGATGCAGTCTAACGAGTCAGTTCCCAACCTGTACTGTTGCAAGATTTTCTTCCTGCCCAGGTGCAGGACTTTGCCTTTGTCCTTGTTGAATTTCACAAGGTTTCCGCTGGCCCGTTTCTCCAGCCTGACTAGGTCCCTCAATGGCAGCCATGTCCTTGACCATGTTAACTGGTCCCCCTGGGCTCACCTGCAAAGTTGACTTTGTTGCCTGCTTCAGACTGTACATAAAGATGTCAGAACAGGACAGACTCTGCTATAAACCCCTGCAATACTCCTCTTGCATAGGCATTCAGGTCTAGTATGGCCCATTAACCACTAGCCTCTGAGCTCCACCACCCAACCAGTTATTTACCTGTGCAGTTCTCCATCCGTCTAGATTTTTAATACCCTAAGTGCGATACACAAATATTGTGGGAAACAGTGCAAAAATATCTTACAAAAGTCAAGGTAAATGACATCCACTGCTTTTGCTTCATCCACAAATCCAGTCATTTTAGCATACCAATCAGGTTGGTCAGGCATGATTTGCACTGGGTAAATCCACACTGGCTGTTCCCAGTCACCGCCCTGTCCTTCGAGTGCCCAGAAATGTGTTCTCAGAGGACTCACTTCATGATTTTGTCAGGGACATCGTCAGGGCTTGTCACCTGCCAGTGTCCTGAGCTCCTCTGCCACAGCATCTTCAACTTCATTGTTTCATGGTCACTATAGCCAAAGCTGCCATCGATTACCACATCTCCCACTAGTTCTTGCTGTTAGTTCATAGGAGGTCCAGCTGTGCATCACCCTTCATGGTGGGCCCATCTGGTACTTATATCGAGAAGTTATCTCCAAAAGCCACCAGAAATCTTGTTGCCTCCTTGTCTCCTGCCTTGCTGCTCATCTAGAAGATGTCAGGGAGGTTAAAGTCCCCCGTGAAAACAGAATCTGTGATTAGAGACTTCCTTGAGTTGTTTAAAGAAGGCTCCCTCCACTTCCTTACCCTGATGAGGGGATCTGTAACAACAACCCACCACCAAGTCTCCCCTACCAGCCTCTCCTCTGATCTTGACCCACAGACTCTCCACCAGCCAGCCGTCCATCCCACAGGAGAGCTCCATACATCCACGCTGTTCCTCCGCACAGAGGACAATCCCTTTTCTTCATCTCCCTTAACCTTCTTTCGTGGTCAAGCAGGTTATTTTACCTTGTTTCTGACTGATTTTTAAAATAACAACAGTAAAGTTTAATTACAATTTCAATCAACATTAGAAAACGTTTATTTCATGACTTCATTTGTCTCACTGGGCCTTGAGAGTCTCAAGTCAATGTTTCAAAATAAAGCACACGGCGTAATGCTTTCTGGTTTTTTTGTTTTTCTGCATTGTTATTACACCAAATGGCAATTACTTGATTCCATGTGACAGGCCAGTGAGGCAAATGGATAGACATATTATAAAAAGATGGGAAAATGTTGCATCTATAGTGATAATGGAAAAAAAAACACCAAGGACTACTTTGTATACTTAAAATGAACTGATTATCTGGGGGTGGTCCACAAATAAAAAGCTATTCTGCCCAGACTGTAAAATTGCATAGGTACATTACTTATTTGCGATGAGCTGCAACTGCCTCAGAAGCATCAGATACTGGCCTTGGATGGAAATCTCAGAGCAGATTAAATAAACTGGTGCTTTGATCAAGTACAAGACTTCTTACATTTTTATATTTTATTTCCAAGTGGCTAATGAAGTTGTATGCAATCAGATAGAAGAATCCTCCTCAAGGTACTTCCTACATGATCTGTTTCTATGACTACCATGCTTTTTAATAATATGTTTTCACAGTTCTGAACAGTAGTTGGATATATGTAGTGCAGATACATTAGTTGTTTAAATAGTATTTGATGAAATAGATAAATCAACACAATTGATGAGGGAGATTACATTGCACCGTAGAAAATTCAGGTTAACACTGCAGCTGCTGAGGCAGCAATTCTTGATTTAGACTAGTGAAATCAGATTAGAATCTGGTTTTGTCTCCTCAGTGGCTTCATTGACTTGTCCAGGGTGAGAACTTTAAAAGTCCCATCTTTTTTTACTTTTTGCTTTGTTGCACAATAGGTAAAAATCTGCTTTAGTTGCATGTAACTGCTTCCTGAAACTTCTTGTCATAACTTATTCATCATTATGCATTAGTTATATTTATGAGGACACTCAAATTGAGTCACTCCATACTTTAAACATTATGTTAAAATATCCCTTGGCATTTGAATGACAAGGAAATATGTATGAATTCAGGAGCTTATTTTTCTTTATTTGAATTGTAATGCCATCTGCCAAAACTCTCTCTCAGTATGGTTCTGTGACAGCATCAGAAAGGAACTGTGCATGAGAAACAGGTGTGTGGTCCTTTGTTAATCTACCAGACACATTTTGTTTGCATTTGTAAGGGCACTTTGCAGATATAGTGTCCAATTAATACACCAATTTGTGACAATGACAAAATAATCAGGTTTCTAAGTCACTTTTCATTCAGGAGTTTTAAATGTATGGGATAATAATAAGACAGTTAAGATCTACCGGTGTTTTCTTCATGTTTTAATGTTCAGTAATGCTGGCATGTAACTAACATGTTATAGGAAGAAGGAAAAAAAATGAAGGCAAAGTAGTACTTTCATGTTCATAGTCATTATTTTTTATTGTTATGCTCTGCAATGTCATGAAAAGTGGCAACACACGTATTTTCCACTCCCTTTTTCCCTTGTCTCTTTCTTCTCAGTGTAAAACTTTCCTAAGGGTGAATAGAGTGGTAACCCAAACACTAGAGAAGGGACTAAGAGCGTAGTGTGTTAGAGAGATAGGATGGAGATGGGACAGGGGCATGGAGGAAAACAAAGAGCAGGCTGTGGTTCTTCCTGTGTCTTGTTTATTGTTAAGCATCTCCAAACCCTTCAGGTACTTTTCCCAAAGAAAAGAGCCTCTTACTTCTCCCAGGAAACCCCAAATCCCCGTCAAAGACAAGCTGCAGTCTATTCCTAGTTCTCTCTAAACCTAGTAGTTTTTTACCAAAATAATTTGTTCCTCCCCCTGCCTCCTTCTTGAGACTCCTTCCTTCCAGCCCCCCCCGGTGATGCAGCCCACCTGAATTCTGCTGGGCAGGAGCACCTCCGCTGCTGTATCTAAACCCGAGTCTTTCCCATTCCCAGAACTTCTGAGGGGAATAAGACTATAAAGACCATTAAAAGACTGCTATGGCTGCTCAGAAAAAGCATATCTACAACAGTTAATGGAAGAAGAGAGTGTCTGCTCATTTTTTGCATTCATGTGCAGCAATAGCCTATTTGCACAAGTCAGGGGACTTTCAGGTTACTCAGTCATATGGCTGCCTTTATCATAAGCATCAACCCAGAGAAATGAGGTATCTGCCTTTCATGATACTGCTATACATAATTTTGGAATCAGCAACTGATTTACTTGAGTTATTCCAACAGAAAGTAACCTTTTCCTCAGTGTATGCCCTTGCTTTGCACCATCTGATAGTTTTCATTCCTGCACAGGTATTATATTAATTAATTATTTAAATTCATTTAATTAATTTTAATTGCATTTGTACTTAGTGGTTGAAGGTAGGTCTCCAAATTGAAGCTGTACCAACTCAGTGGCATAATAAATAAATTTTCAATTTCAACTCCTCTTTTTCTGTTAGTCTTTTAATTTCTGCTCTTTACTGTTCTCCAGTCTCTTCAGCTCCTTAAATATCAAGGTCATGACAAGTTCTTAAAAAAAAGAGACCCTCCAAACTGCTTCCCCTACAACTTATCCCAAAAGATGTATGGCCTACCACAAAGTTAGTACAGAATAGATCCTACAGGGACCCTACAGGAACACCAAACACGAAGATTGAACAGATCTCTCACTGCAGTATCTCATTTCAGCCCAGCTTTGCCTGAGTCTATTTTATACCTTTCTAATTTCTCTGTAAGCCATCTTAGAAGTAATCAGATATAGGCATACAAAGGCATGCCTTTTACAGACTGACCTAGCGATACTTGATTGAAATTTTTTGAGAATTTCTTCTTCTGGCCCATGAGAGCAATTCAGACTGAGTGCTTAGGCTGGGTCACCTCAACGTCAGCACACCCTGTTCAGAAGGCTCAGTAAGAAGGGCAGCAGCATGACCTTACTGACTAGAGCCTCAGTTACTTCAAAAAATACATGTTTGAGGGCCTAAAAGAAAATATAAAAACTACTGTTCAACCAAAGCTGTCTCTAAATCAGTAGAAAGGAGTCTGAGGATCTCAGACAAATAAACTGCAGAAATTGCAAGCAGGAGAAATGGAGAAATTAGGCTGTGGCAACATGTTTTTTAAGGTTGATTTTGTTGTCATTGTCTGTAACTAAGCATAGTTGTAAAAAAAACAGGGAAAAGCAAATAAGCACAGAACAGAACAACTTTTAGTGGCTGGTTATATTTCTTTTCATTCATTTGCAGTCTTCATAAAACTTAATAAACTCTACTGGCCATCTGCAGGCAGAAGTCAGAGGATGAGAATTTTATTGGGACTTTACTGGAGAGGTGTAGAGACTATAATTATCATCTTAAAGTCAAGCAGAGCTGGGAGGGACTTGATTTTACATCTTTCTCGATAGGCACTCCTGACATTGTAACTGTAATGCTTGCTATGTACTGCTGTAAAATGTAATGTTGGAATTATCATCCATAACTTTCAGATGCAGCAGAATGGGCTAAATGAAATTAATTTGTAATTTATGATATATTCACTGTGTGCACTAATCAATAGCTAGTTATGTTTTTCCTTGGTGAACTTTAATTATTTTGAGGACAATGTTATATGCTTACAGAATATGTGTGCTCAGTTCCTAAGTTTGCCTTTTGTGCTGAGCCGCAGTCAGGATTTGTGGATTTAAACTAGTGTCTATTTTCTTCTTTGATATGTAATTGGGTGCTTGCATTTCACAGGCTTGGTTCACATCTGGTTCACTGGTCCGTTCTCACAGAAAAAGATTATTTCTGTATCATGGGAAAAAATAAGCTTCCAATCTTTTATAAAAAGTCTTACAAATGCGGAGAATTGTACGCTACATGCATTTTAGGTGCATATTTTTCTCTGCTCCACTGACAAAGTCAGTTGTGCAACTGCCATGTTTGTAAAACGGTTGGCTCTGAGCACTCGCAACACCTGTGGCAGAGGCAGCCTCTGCCAGCCTTTTAGTGCACACTGAAATGAAAAAAATGTATTAGTTTTCCACTTTGCAGTTGCAGTCCTAATTACACAATGCAGCTGGTGCTGCAGGAAAATCCATGCTGTTCAACAGTAAAGGAATTTAAGTGGAAGGAGTGAAGATAGTGTTGCTTTGCAACTATCTCTTTTTTCTCTTTAATCTCTTTTTCTACTTCTACTATTTTAAAATGAGTAGATGATGAGAAAGGGCAAAGGGACAAGGAGAGTACAAAAGATGGGTGGAAGGAGTGAGAGAAAGCATCAGTGCGACAGTGAGGGGAGGAAGAGGCATTGCTACGATTGGCACAATGGCTGGGCAAATCTTGCTTGGACTGGCCCTGAAATTGCTCATTTCCCTCCATATCTTACTTCTCTCATCCTTTATTTGTCAATCATCTCGTCTCTTTTGCTAGTTCTATTTCCTCCATTTTTCTCTTTTTAAAAAATTTTATTTTTAGCTTCCTTTCCCCCTTTTTTTGAAATTGTTTGAGTCAGTAACAAACAGGATACTTTTGGTTTCCAATAAATGATGGAAGACAATGGTATCTCCTGTAAGTTAGAAAAGGAATAAATGCTCATGCGATTTGTACCATACAGCCTAAAAAAGGGAGAATGTTTGTGTTTATAACTTCTGAGTTTGCAGAAGCTGAGTCTGGATATCTGTACCAAGTCTAAAAGAGAATGGGGATTGTATAATACGGTTTTAAGATCATGAGCTGGCTGCTCCCTTAAAACACAAAAAACCCCTGTGATATGAACAGCTAACTCACTAGTCCATGCTTAGCATGAGAAGGATTTTATAAAATTAAAACTCATTTAGATGTCAGTCTAAGGTTCTCGTGAGAATATTTGCATTTCCTTGTCTTCCTTTAATAAAGGTAATTAACGCCACTCAGTTGTTTTAGGACCACAACTGTAAACAGGATAAGTATGGGCTGTATCAGGTCTGTCAATTTTACATTGTCCTAAAGAGTCTGAAGTTCACAACACTTAAATCATTATTTGCTCAGGTTTCCAGTATCCTGTGCTCTTATGGTAAGTATGACAATATCTGCTTACCTCAAAAAAATGGGGACCTCATGAGCAACTGCAATCCTACAAGCATCAAGATCGTTCTCATATCCCTTCAGAACAGGGGTGTTAAAAGCAACTGGTGTCAGATAGCATCTCTGAGCTAAACCCTGCCCACTGTTCGATTTGCAGGTCAGACTTCTGCCGTTCAGATGTTACCAAGGTTCTGAAATAATTTAATAAAGTGAACTGAGACACCAGCTATTCATAGCAATCAATCACCAGCATCCTCATCCACAGTTAGTTACGACAGCAAGCAGAAAAACGTATTGAAATAGCCAATGAAAGTAATGAAGAATATTGTATTAGTATCAAAGTCCCGGCAATCTTGAAAATTCTTAATCAATTCTCAATCCTGTCTGTTCACACAACAAAATCCGGAGTCTGGAGGCTGTTTTGACCTAAAAATGACAGGCAACAGCACCTTCTTTGCCGTAGCAAAAGTAATTCACTGCAACCAGACAACAATTAACACCTTTTCACAGCTCCAACTATCCTTGAACGATGGGACTTACATTCTGCCCTGCTCATGTTTCTGCTCTGTTCTCTTTAACTATTATTCCCCTGAAAGTTTTGCCACCTCCTTTCGGGATCTTTCTTTTAACCGTTAATAGCAAGAGGATTATTTATTTTTGTTCCAACAGAAAACATTAAAAAAATCTTTAAGAGACTGGAAATTTTGCTGTGGCTATATTGATGACTGTGCTATTCTGTGTAGTCACAGTTGTCCCTCATGAGGAGAAGCTCTCAATAAAGGGCTCAAATTGTGATGCAGCGCATATGACTTTGGTACAGATATTGTTAGGTTTTCTGCAAGGCAAAGTTACGCTAATAAGCCAAAGCCTTTCTTCCATGTCACTATGCAAACCTGAGATAATCTGGGTAATTCTCCAGGAATGAAAGAGAAGGAATATTTAGCAGGGCAGAAGGACCGAGGAAATACAGACACACATCTTGTGGAAGTCGCCACGGTAGAAACACTTCTGCGCATGGACACAGGAGTCTGCATCTCCCACTTGCAATAACTTTGTGGCCCCGTGTGGTCTTTGCACCCGCGTGCTGCCCAGCCCTGGCGGGATTCAGCTCTGCACAGGCAACGGGGCAGCCTCTGCCCTGCAGCACACTTTGCGTCTCTCCCAAAGAACCTGCACCAGTTTCGCTACCTCAGGGAAAGCAGCAGGACTTAACCCATGGTAATTGTCCATTATCCACTGTCTTATCTTAGAAAACAAGAACCCTTGATGGAGGGGTTTTTCTGTCTTATCTTAGCTAATCTAAGGTCAGAAGGAGATAAATCATTAAGAGAAACTATTGCTCTTGTCTCATAAGTAGGCTTGCCTACTATCTGTTTAATTTTTGATAAATTGATAAACTTTTATGTTATTAAGGACAATTAAATACTGTGACAATAAAAGGAAAAAATATAATAAAAAACAAAAACAGGGACATCAGCAGTCAATCCTGTGAGAATAAAATATTGGATTAAAGAAAGGGAAAAATCATTCAATTACTGCAATATGAATGGTCTTGAGATGCCAAATATGAATATGAAATTCAATTTTTAATCTATCTAAAAGTGTATGTCTGCAGTCTTTGATTTAGACTCACGGCTAATACAAATCACATTAAGTAGAAGAAAACGTTTGGAAGAAAGATAAAAGAGCAGAATAAAATGTATAACTTTCTCCCTTATCCCCCAAAATAAGTCCTTGATCTATTAAGGATAGCACACAAAAGCCCTTTTTATTTCCCCTAGATCAGTTTTTACCTCTGTATCACTTTTCTTTTTTTTTTTTTAAATCTTAATGGATATTTATGATAACCTTTGAGTTATCTAGAGGCCGAAAATGGGAATCTCTGTTGAAGGTTCTACTTTTAGCATTTCATGTTCCCTTTCAAAGAGATATAACCTAATAAAATGAACAATAGAAATGAAACAAATGTGTATAAGCAGACTTTGAAAACAATAAAGTGTAATTTTCAATCAGGATAGTCTTCTTTCTGTTGTCCATCCCAAAGCATACAGTAGACTGACAACATCTACAGATTATTTTTCACATTTGCCAAAGAAAATACCTTGTAACTCCATTTGTATGCAGTTGATGCAAGATGAAAATTATCAAAGTAACAAAGCCAGACAGTGTTGCCATATGTTCCAGTACAGAAGCAAATTATAGTACATTAACACCCCATCACTATCATATAAAAAGGCTGGAAAGATAAATGTTCCCGAAAAAAATCTACTAAAGAATTAAAAGATGGGTAAGGTAATAGTTTTAAGTTAAAAATACAACATATTATTTTTTCCTCTTTTTTCCTTCAATGTGCCTCTTCTTTTTTCACTCTTTCTTCCCATTATTACTATTGCTACAGATTCTCTCATTAGTTCTTTCTACTGTCATTAGAGATCTTGATGTTATCTTTGACCAGCAGCTCCAAGTATATTTTTCTCACAATTAAATCTTTCAGGAGCTATAGTTTGAATAGCTCAAGAATATGTAAGCTTCTTATGTCTGATGTATCAAAAAATCCCGGCCCACACATTAGTGGTTCTCAGAGCCTCAAATTGTAGTGTTATATATGCTAGTCTGTCAAAATTCCCTTTTTTTTTGTCAATATGAAACACGTGACTTGTCTAATTTAGTGTTTTAATAAAAGTCTAGATTTTCTCATTTCAACTCCATTTCTTTTTCCCATCAGAATTTATTTCCACTTGAAAGAAATCTGGGATTATGGTAGGCTGTGCTTTGCTTTTCTATAGTTCTCACTATGCATGGGTGTTATTCTGGAATAAGAGTATCCTTTACTAGGTTAACCTTCAGCTGAATACTGAACACTTCACATATACACAGGGATGGAATGTTAAAAATGAGCTAGAAATATGAAAAGGAGGAAAAGTCCCTGTATTCAAGGTTCTGCTTCCAGAGTATATAGATCTGCTGGAATCTTCAGATTCCTTTTTATCCTCAGCAGAAGAAGAAGGGATAATTACCTATATGCTAATAATTACCTTAAAAACTCCAATGGAATTGCAGTCTTCAGCAGAAATGAAGAAGGAGGGCTTTGAGCAACCTGATCTAGTGAAAGATGTCCCTGCAGAGGGCAAGGGGGTTTGACTAGATGATCTTTAAAGGTTCCTTCCAGCCCAACCCATTCTATGATTCTATGATTTAAGGATAATTGGTAACATGAATGGTTATGGAATGTAGGAATGTGGACAACTTGTCTCCAGGAATTCCAGTTTCTCTATGGGTGAGTTACTTTTCTTCTTTTATTGCTTTCCCTCACCCCCTCTTTTCTCTCTGCAGTTTCCAGCCAGTCACTGTTAAGAGATACTTTTTCCAGATCCCCAGTTCCATTCTCATACATCTTTCCACAAATGTGCTCCCTCTTTTTTTAATAAAAATTCTTTACATGCTATCTCTAATAATTTGGGTTGATTCACCCTGAATTAGCATTGGAAATGAATCAGAAAACTTAAGAAGTGTTGTGATTTCCACAAAATTTGTCAAAAAAAGGCTTTTCTCAGGACCGCTGATTCTTGATGATGGTGTAGGTGGGCTTCTCAGCCCAGCAAGGTGTGATTGTCATTACTTTTTGGAAGTAGACATAGGAGAAATAATATATTAGTCATCTATATGTCATTCTTCCATGAAAATAATGATGTTAGAGTATCCCAAAGGTCTGTGAACTGATCTAGTGTGCAGTGAGCAAAACCTGACTGGACTGACAACAACTTATTGTCTAGTTAGGGAAGGAGGGCTTTTTACAGGCTCCTTAGGAAGGATAGGCTGGGAAGACTAGGAGGTAGAGTTGCCCTTTATGTGAGGGAACAGCTGGAATGCGTGGAGCTCTGCCTGGGGATGGATGAGGAGCCAACTGAGAGCTTATGGGTGAGGATTAAAGAGAAGACAGGTAAGGGTGTCATTGTAGTTGGTGTCTGCTATAGGCTGCCTGACCAGAAAGAATAAGTGGATGAGACCCTCTACAGAAAGACAGGAGCAGCCTCACATTTGCAGGCCCTGGTCCTCATGGGGTACTTCAACCATGGCAATATCTGCTGGAGGGACAACACAGCAGAGGTTCCTGGAGTGCATCAACAACTTTCTTATACAAGTGATAGTGTGCCAAAGAGGAGAGGTGATCTGCTGGACATCATACTCACTAGCAAGAAGGGACTTGTTGGGGATGTGTAGGTCAAAGGCAGCCTTGGCTGCAGTGACCATGAGATGGTGGACTTTAGAGGTCCCTTCCAACCTCAACCATTCTGCGATTCTGTTAGGGCAGAAGATACTGGCAGCATCTACAAGTTTTAAGTAGTCTAGATACTTGGATAATGATTTGCCAAAAGTATGAAAAAAATGTGCTTAAAGAACTGCACAGAAACAGACACAAGACAGACAATGCAAGTGTACAAAAAAAGTAAAATGCACAAAAAAAAAAAAACAGGTGAAATAAATTTAGTCTGCATATTTATTTCTCCTTTTGTCCATTTCAGCTTCAGCCTTTGATTCTAGTTCCAAGATGTGTTTCAACGCACAGCCTACTCAGGAGGCACACACCTTCTGAAAACACTTATGTGTTGTTGACTGCCTGCTTTTACTGTCTAGATCTTTTTAATCTAAATACTTTTCATTGAAATTTGTTGTATATTAAAGAGAAATTTGCTTTTCTATTTCACAAAAATATTCCCTTAATCCTTAATTGTACATGCCATCTCATTCAAATCTAAGCTATAGGACTCTTAATCACACTCATATACCCAATAGGTTCTCTCTAATCATGCAGGTAACATTTTATTGACCTATTTCAGTTCCAGCTCATTAAACACAGCTGGTCTGATGTTTAAAAAAAAAGCAGGATGTAAAAAACCAAATTAAGTGTAAAAAGTCAAATTAAGTGTAAAAATGTAAAATTAAGACAAGCAAAATGGCTGATTTAATTTCTCTCTTCTAAATTCTCTTCTCAGGTCCACCCAAGCCCTCTGTTTTTTCTCACTGTTGAACTGAGGCGTACATGCAGACCTTCCATTGAACAAAAGGGACTAAATATTGCCCCCAGTCTGTATTGTGTAAGCCCCAAGAACTGCAGACACATTTACAGTATCAGAGTGAATGAGATAACTTAGGTCCCCAAAATAGTCTAGCCATAGACTTGGCAGCACAAAGCTGCATGCAAACTAAATTTATCCTGCTACTTCTGATGCAGAATAAGACCTTTAAGAGCTAGTCAGGCATCCCTTCAACATGTTTTGAAAGCTGATTTTATTCTGTTCACTGCATTGGTGTTGTCAAGAGATTTCTTAGATTGTAAGTTCCGGGCAGAGATCAGCTAATACTTGTTTGTTTGATAACTACAAAAAAAGGCTGTCTTTTATGCTCTGTGACAGCACAAATGAAAAATCATAAAGCTATAGTAGCAACAGGTCAAGTAGCGGCCAAAGACGCAGTTTGCTAAAAACCCACAGTAATCGAAAATTATTTATTTTGGAAAACTTTTAAGCAAACACAATAAAGAAACACAGGAAGGATGTCGTAAAAGTTTTTATCTGAGATATAGAATGAAAAGAGCTTTAGCTACTATAAACAGCAAACCAGAAAACAATTCTATATTCTTATCAGCAGGTTGGGATGGAAGCAGATGGAGAAAATGATAAAAAATGGGATGGATGGCATTTTAGCTTCTGAGCCATACTGTTGAACATTTTTGCTTTTCTGAGATTTCCAGGACATGCAGATATGTTTCTATTCAATTAAAGCTGAATTTGCCTCTAGTTACAACTCAGCATTTATTGACTTGCAAGGATCCTTATATTCAAGAGTTTATGTGCTGACTTCAGGTAAATCACAGCTCTCTACAGCATCATCTTCACTACTGAGGTATTTTATGTTTGTTCTTTAAATTACTTGCTCAAAGCAAAACTTGTTTTTCAAATGTGTAGTTGAATAACTAATTTCTCCAACAGCTTTGCAGAATATTTTCCATATGAAGTGCTAAATCTGGTTACTGTGCTCAGCTTTCCTTTTCCACATGGCTACTGGTATGTCTTTACAGATTACTCCAAAATATCTACAAAATACAATAACATTATGTTAGGAAGTATTTAGATATGGTAGCCTAAACTGTGCTTTTGATTCTTGATATTAAACCCAACAGATTAACTGATTAAATCTGAAAAAAACCCTGTACCTCGTTTTGAATGTGGAGTTGTTACTGGTGGCATCATTAAAGTTGCTTTGAGATTGGTAGCTACAGCTTGTACTGAATTCCTTGGACCTCAGCCAGCTCACACTAAAGTCAATGGAAAAGAGATTTGCTTGCACTGAAATTCATCAGAAATGAACTTATGACATTTAGAGCTGGCAAAATTGTATGTATTGGCTCCTTAGTTTTCTAAAAGCATAGATGTTTTACCTGCAGAAGCAATGATTATCATAAGAACTGCTGGAATGCAAAAATAGGGATACTTTCAAAGGCACAAATGGCAGTCATGTCCTTTGCTTCTATTAAAATTATCTTTAAATATTCCCTTTAATAACATATTTTGCTCATATAGGGGGGCAGCCATGCTCAACCGAAAAAATGGAAAATTTTCCCATTTTATTTAATGGGAAAAGCAGCAGCTTTATAGTGTCTTTTCTTCGGAATACACCAATGGTTTTAAATCTCAAATAAAGTAGGCAAATATTATTATGCTTATTTTTGCAGATGGCGATACAGAAGCACAAAAAGATAGAATTTCTCATAGTCACACATTAAATCACTGGCAGTGCATGGGACAGAGTCTAGGACTCCTGACTCTCTGTGAACCACTAGACTACACTATCTCTCAGCATAATTTAAAGAGCCACCCTCAATCTCAGAAGACAGCTTTGTAAACTATAATTTTGCAAAAGATTCGCAGAAGGGTTTCAGATGCAGTAGTTGTAATTCCAATTTTTTCCATTCATCCTGTTTCCCAGGTTTTTGAATTAGCAATATGCTTTGGGATTAGCTCTTGAGAACCTTGAGTTTCAGCCAAACATGGATTATGGATCAGATAATGCTAATTACAATTAATAATGTGGACATTAGTATTGTAAATTGAGAATTTACCAGGGAATTAATTTTGTCACTGAAAGTTGGAATGATGCTATAAGAACACCAAATCCATAACCAGGGACCAAAATATGAAAAAGACAGGATTTAAGCTTAACAATATTTGTTCCAAATGGAGCTGGATGAAAAGTAAATTTGCCTAAAGATCATAAATTGGTCACTCCATAACTATTCAGAAACTGAGAATGAGATTCAGGATAGACTTGGCTGCTGATATCTTTTCAGGATGAAATTCGTAAGGGATAATATTTGTTTAATTCAAATACAGACTGCTAGTACTCCCCATCAGGATGTGGTCTTCATGTTCAGAGGAGATTTGAAGCAAATTTCCCACTTTCCAGAAGTATAGCCGTAACAGTGTTCTCTGTCAAAAAGCAAAGATTTTAATTTGCTTTTGCTCTTTCACTTCTTATGACTATTTATTTAACTGGGTAGAACCTGGAGTTTACATATTTTCCTATAAGGGGAGCATCCTCGCTAGGCTAAAAATGTACACATATGCTGCATTTTTACTGGTTGACTGTGTACAAAATGGCAGGGATTAAGCACAGGAGGGATTAAGAAAGCCATGACGTACAAGGGCCTGGTGTTTAAACCTGTAACTGGGTAAACATCTGCCCATACCAAGACTTTGATGATTATGATGGACATGATTAAAAAAATGTCTGGTTTATGAAAATTCATGAAAGAAATCAATTTTAGAAATTTCATGAAAAATTATAAACTGCTTATAATCATTGTGCGAGCAGCAAAATGTGAATTCTAAATTACATGTTCAATTATTTTTTCTAGTATCATTAGACATCTGCTGACTATATGGTAATATTTTCTCAGCCCTATTTACTGTATATTTTCTAAAATTATTACACTGGAATCTGCTTGTCCAAATGAAAATGAAAAGCAAATGAAGTGACTGAAGTCACTTCAAATGAAGAAACCAGAAGTGACTACAATGATATTCTTTAGAACAGACCGTCCAAACAGCAAGACATACGTTGTGCTGATTCTGTCATTAAAATAGCTGAGAACCTTCAATGTTTATGAACAGACACTTCAAAAAGACAAATTCTGATCTGTATTTTTCATTCTCCTAATTTGAAGCAGAAAATGGTAGATAAAATCATTACTGTGGAAATGTTTCAATGAAGCTTTACACTTGTTCATGTTTCTTTGACTTTCTGTCTTCATCCTTTCCATAGCTTATTATGGGAATTATGTTACATTCTAAAATCCCTGTAAAAGATAATATGATGCACTTTTTATCATTTACAGTGAAATACTGACTTGCATATAAATCTTCTGTTGATACTATTACATATTTACTGCAGCTATACTAGAATGGTTAGTGGAAATAAAAAATATTGCGTGTGCGCTGGATCTAAAAATTGTAAATTTGAACAAGGGTGTCCAGCAAGTTTAATAAACACTTGCACATCAATTTCTGAAAACACTGAATGATGCAACAGACAGGAATACCTTTGTGGTAAATTTTGTAGTTCATCCAGAATCCTTAACTATTAAAATGTTTTATTTGTGGTGCACAGGCATCAGCACAGTGTCACAGAATGCTCAAAACTAGCAATCCCTGGTGGATGCTTTGAAAGTATAGCATAAATACAATATTTCACTTCTTTTCAGTATCAGACTGACATAATGAAGCAACAGTCAAAAGACAGTGGAGATTTCGGAGAATGGCAGGTGACCAATGAAACTATGACAACAGTATTATAATAAATTAATCTCTTGAAGGGCTTCTGAAACTGTACAAGCACTTGAATTGTTAGTCTAGCATGTAAAATACAGAGAAAATTATAAACATTTTCAAACCAAAGTCATGGTGTATTAAGCTGGGCTTACTGCCCCAGTAATGCGGTTACACAGCTCCAGGAGCAGAGCTGACTGAAGAGCAGCCAGACTGAGTCTGAACAAAGCGGGCACCCAAATATATATGCATCCGATTTTGTGGATCTAAAGGCATGCAATGCTTTGCAGGTCTCACTCTTGAACCTTTAGACATATGAGGCCTGATTTCATAATTCAATGGATCTTTTCACAGTATTATCTTTTTAACACTGACATCATTTTTTCCTGTTTCTTGCAGAAATACCAAGTTAGCAGAGAACTGCTGTAAACCAAATGAAAAATCAAACCCAAATGAGAAAAAGAAATCTTAGTAAGGCAGTGACTGAGTCTGTACTACTTTACGGTAGAATATATTAAATTTAAAGTTACAGCATAGCATCATTATCTTCAAATTCCTAAATAACCTCAGCTAGAAACAGCACTTCAGTTTTTGCTGTCATTTTTTTATGCAAAGCTATGCTGGAAAACAACCTCATTTAAATATTTTTAACTCAGTAGTTTTAAACTTCTTGATGAAATATCATAGAATAAGCCAGAAAATAAATAAAATCTTGCCATGGTATCTGATGCTAACGTCTCCATAATACAATTTCTTAGAAGACAGAAATCTACCTGGTTTGTCTCTTTAAACTAAATTCACAAGGATTTCCTCAAATATACTTAAGGCCTGAAGTGTGAGTCACTTCAATTTAGGATCTAGAGAGAAAGAAGATATAATTGGTCTTGCAAAGAAAATGATCAACACCGGAAAAAGAAACTGCAATGCAGAAAGTCATCAGCAATAAAATGGGAGTTTCAGACAGTGATATTGTGGAGTGGAGGTAGGATAAGTCTTACATGAATGAAAGCAGGGATGGTTCCTCCTGCTTATAGCTGGGTCAGGTAGATCTGAACAGATCTAACCAATTCCTGTGGCATCACTCCCTGATCAAGCAATGAAAAGAGAAACCCTGTCCAAGAAACTTGTCATACAAAGAGATATGTCCATTCTACCAGGGCCACATTCACGCTCAAACAGAAGGCAACTATATTTTAAAGCAACTAGCCCACTATTCTGTGGCAATTGTGATCATTAAAATGTGGGCCCAGACCTAGGCGGTTCTCCTGGCAGCGCTGCAGGCAAACAGGAGAACATTCCTGGGTGGGACATCAGCCTGGATGATGAGTTGTCCGTGAAGCTGCTTTAGTGGTTTGGGAGCAGTACCCTTATATTGTAGGCAGCACTGCTCACAATTACTGTCTGTCACCAGGCTGCCAGAAAACTCCTGTGATAACCATCCTTCTACTTGCCTGGAACTTCTGATAGAAAACTGATGTCAAAATGGTCCAGCTATTTCCTAGAATAAGGTCAGAGAAAAATATTTGGGACGAAAGGAAATGGCCTCAAGTTGCGCCAGGGGAGGTTTAGACTGGATATTAGGAAATTTTTCTTCACTGAAAGGGTTGTCAAGCATTGGAACAGGCTGCCCAGGGAAGTGGTTGAGTCGCCATCCCTGGAGGTATTTAAAAGACGTTTGGATGAGGTGCTTAGGGACATGGTGTAGTGGTGTTAGGTTTACGGTTGGACTCGATGATCTTAAAGGTCTTTTCCAACCTATATGATTCTGTGATTCTGGGATTCTGTGATCTTGACTTTGAAATGCTCTAAGAAAATATCTGCTTAGGAATAGAACTTAAACCTACAAAAAGTATATCTTTAAGTCAAATAGGGCCTTTTGTAGCTTCAAAAAAATATCACTAAACTTTTCAAAACCTGCACTTTGCACATTGCTGTTGTCATGGCCAGGTAAAATTTCTGCAGATTCTGTCCTTGTTGAGCATGCGGAAATCTGACATGCAATGAGACAGCAATGCGCATCTTCTTTTCACAACATAGTATAACTGTACCGCACACACACTGTCCCTTAGGCATGGGATAACAGAGGGACAAGTGACAAAATCAGACTTTGTAAATACTTGTTGTTTCCACGATAATGGAATCCAAGATACTTGAATTTCACCATTCCTTGAGCTGCTGGGAGCACATGTATGCTACAGACTATCCAGACCCTTACTATGAGAAGACCCTATAGAGTAGCCTACAATCTACAGTCACAACCGATCTGTTGTGCTATTTGCTCACATGAAAAGAGTCTGTTATTGAAGCTACTTGTTTGCAAAGCTGCAGATGAACCTTGTGGATAGAAATATTTCGGTTTCTTTTTTTCTTTTTATAGTTTTCAATAAGATACACAGAAAGTTATATTAAAATTCTATTATTAAACCTGGAAATTTAAGATGGATTTGAGAGCCTTGAACTTAACCACCCAAACAATGAACACCACCAAATTGCAGCATAAGAATGCAGTTCTTCAGGGCTACATTCAACTACAGCAAGATAAATCAAGGATCAAACTGCCCCACTTCGCCTTTTCTTCTTGCAATTCCTTGCATTAAGCACTTTGCAAAAGAAGCAAAACCATCCCACAGCCGCTAGTCTGATCTTCTACAGAGCTTTGACTCATGCCAGGGTATGCAAAGGCCTGTCCTCTGTACTCAGTGAAATAAGACTCTAAGTGAAAAATAGTCATACCCGTGTAACAAAAAGACAGTATCACAGTCTATATGAACAAAAGACCCAAACTGAAATTGCACAAGAAAACTGAATTTTAATGTGTTTGGATTTTCGGGAGTATGTTTCTGCCATCTTAATAGCATTATTTTAACAGTTTCCTTTTTTGTGTGTTCATATGTTGAATTATATTATCTAGGTCAAAGTTTTGTTCTGTCTCCAGGTATATAATAAGCTTCAGGAAGATAATTATCACATGGCAATTTCTTCATGCCTGAGATTTCTTTCAATATACATTTCACACTGATATGCTCACAGAAAAGACAATCTACTTAGAAAAACCCTGTTTCTCCTAAAAGTTCAAATGGAATGCAGAGACTGAGATTAACATTGTGGTTTCTGTTTTTGATTATTTGGTGGCATAAAGATACTACAGTAAATGAATTAATGTATAAAGCAACGTGGAAATAATGTTACTCTGAGCAAGGACACGAGTTTTCAAGGTACCTAGAAGACAGAGCACACATCTATGACGGGACCAGACTATGGAGTCATGAAAGCTGGAAGAGGAAAGAAATAGCTGTATATTTATATGCACAGTGACAGAAAAGGAAACTGGACAACTAGATCACTTGTATAGGTATATTAAAATTAGCAATTGGGTTTTAAACAGGTTTAAACCCATTTAAAACACCACACTACTACAGAGTAGTTGAAACAGGTAAATAGAAGTAAAAGGCAGATAGTGGATTATAACTCTTTAGAGATTCCATCTGATAATTAAATCCGACAGCTAAATAATAAGTTTTTACTGATTCTATTACCTGAGATCCATATAAGGTGATCTGACCTCTAAATTGAAATACTGTTAATTAATCTCATTCAGCAACATGCATAGCAGGTAAGTAGCACCAAGCAAGCAACAATATAAATATAGTTAGCACATTTATTATATAAGTAGCCCCAGGCATTAATTATTTTAATGCTTAGTACCATTCCAGCTTCTTTTCTGATACTGAAGAAATATGTATAGGCTGAGATAGTGATTTCACAGTACAGTTAGCTAATAAAATTGTCTTCCTCATATTGGATATTTACTTCTCAGTTGAATAGGTGTAAAGGTACACAGTTGTTACAGCAGTTTCACTAGCACTAATGAGACAGTTTCCCTTGAGCTGCTGCAATAATATTAGTGGTTAATTTGGTTTTTGAAGTTTATAGCAATAGTTTTAGTTTAGGTCTTCGTAAAGTTTGGAAAAAATCACTACAAAGAAAATCCTATACCAAATGCTTTGGACAGCGAAATGCTTTTTCCTGCCGTCTTATCTGAGCACATGGAAACGAGCTACCCCCCAGTGCAACAGAACTTGTGGTCATTGGCATGTTTACTTACTTTGGAAGTTGGTCAGAATTTCAGTGAAAGCATCATAGGATTTTTCTGTAACAAAAATTACTAGGATGTCTGTCTTATGCAAAATATAATATTCCCAAACCCACACCAGTTGTACTTACAATGCAGTGTAAGAGCATGCGTGAGGCAAGGCTTGAGATCAAATTCACCAGCCACCCATCTCTTTTGCCTTCAGAAATGCTCTGAATGACTGGTCTGAGGCAACTCAGGTGTACTGCTCTAAGTGGGAGCTTTGGTTGCACCTTGTGCTTTTGAGTATTGTTGATGTTGTCACGCTTACGAACAAGCCTTAAGGACAGGTCCAGGAGGTCTGCAACTGTTTCAGCAGCCTCCAACGAAGCCGTTGGCCTGTGAAGTGATACTTGCCCATTTGGGCAGGCTAGACTGTATACCGTCTATCCTAGGAAGACCCTGGCATCACCTGTCACAGGGATGCACGTATTAAAGTCTTCCTCCTTTCATTCTGTTACTCCTGCCCTTCTTCTGCACATTCGTGAAACTGGGAGCCCAGCACCGTGTCATCCGCTGTCACATTTCACCTGGAACAAGCTCTCCTGGGAACCACTTCCTGCCAGTCGGCTGCTGTGCGGCACGTCAAGCCACTGCTCATCAGCTATCACGAATGCAGTTACCCTGGAGGAAGCATCACTGCTGCAGACGCCCGCTTCCAACCTTTTCCCATCAGCACCATTGCCTCCTATCTCCTCCTGTGAGCTTTGGAAATATTTCTAGAAATATCCTGAGAAACTGGACTGGGAGCCACTCTTGGACTCCTGCCCCTGAAATATCCAAGCCCATCAGTGAGGGCTAGATCCATTGCAAAACCCAGCTGGCAGGTAGAGGAGAGAAAAAGCTTTCATAGCTGTCTCTTCCAACTTCTGTGTGCTGAAGGAGATTAAATGGGCAAATACTTCTGCCTACACAATGCAATGGGTGTAGAAATAGCTTGGAAGACTGCCTGTGGTCTAGGGCTATCTATAATGGAGGCCAGATGTAGACAAGGCCATTGATCCTCAGCATCACACCGGGAAATTTAATTAGTATTCAATAAAAAGGTAGAGGCAAATTAATTCTATACAAAAGGAGGTTGAAAAGATCGGAACTGTTTTAAATGGGGGGTGTTTTACAAATGGATATACAGAAAATAAATTCAACATGGTTATCTTCCTTCTCCCCATTTAAATAGGAAATTTAAAGGCAGTAAATTTAAAAGTGACAGAAATAAATTCTTTTTGTAAGACCTGGGGAACTCATCACCACGGAGTATCACTGAGACTTAACAGGATTTAAAACAGGTTTAGCAATTTATAACTATAATGAATATTTGTGATAATAACTGAAGGAAAAACGTCCTTCAGATTGAGGTCATATGACAAGCTAATGAAGGTTAAGAGGAACCTTCCCCTAACTCAAATTAATCATTAATTGCCACTCCTGGGTTTCCTGTGCTTTTCTCTGAAGCATCTGACATTGCTAGTGTTGATCAGCAACAGGAGTGCCTACGCTCACAGCATAACATTCTGCAAAGCAAGACCACTAACTTAAAAAAACCCCTAGATTTCCATAAAAATGATGTAATTTCTGTTGTAAGAAATAGACACTAAGAATTGTGTGTGTGTGTGTGTGTGTGTGTGTGTGTGTGTGTTTGTTAATTCTGTGATTTGGCAGCGTGTTGTGGAATGTCTATGTCAGTCTTTCCCTGATGGACTCTTCCTTCCCCAGGCTGCAAAAACAATATTCACCGGTAACACTCTATCAGTCACAGTAAAATGTGAAACAAAGAAAAGGCAGCATGCAGGGATGCAGGATGCAGAGAAAAAAAAAGAGACAGACAGAATTGTGGGCCTGAGTTTCTTTGATATGCTTTTGTCAGGCTGTCCCAGATGATTGTCTTTAACAGCAACAGGGCAATGGAAAACATCCTTTCATTTTTACAATAAATTACATACAAACCAGGACACGCAGTTTAAAGGGTTCTGTATCTGAGTATTTGTTGCGTATTCAATTTTTAAATAATCATGTTGAAGTTGCTCCCCTGATGGCTATCCTTTGTGAGTTACAGAAATGATATTCCAGAATCTTTTTCTTCAAACAAAATTTATATATAATATTTCAACCAGTGGAGCTTGGCTACTTGTATTCTTATGACAATGTGAATGCAGGCTATTCAGTGAAATTCCTACCTTGGTAAAGGGACGACGAACTGTGACCCCAAGTTTCTCCTGCCATTTCAGTAGATTAGCAATATTCTTTTCACTTCCTGTTCTAAAATGTTTCCGTATTAACATTATATTTCACTAAAATGTTGTAATGTACCCCTAGGAGAACTTTCCCTTTCAATATTATCCCAGATTGAAAATCTATTCGATTTTGTTAGTCACTGGGAGAGTACATAAAACACCCATATGCCCGGACAAATGGTAGAACAAAACTACAAAAATAATATTATTAGTACCAATCAAATGCTTCCAAAGCCACTTTATAGTTATGACAACTATTTCATAAACTATTTACATTTAGAAAACAAGTTGGTGTGTGTCCATTTATTTTCTCCTTTACAATGTTTTTCCAAAACCAGAATGTTAAAGATTAAAATCATTTCTCCTAAGGACAAACTAAGAATTTAAGAAATCCCACTGTCAGTGGATATTCATGTTTTTGAAACAGCTCACCAGAAGTTTACATTAGAGGTTCCAGGATGTCACAGCTTTTTTTTTTTTTTCCTTACTGACAGTTTTACTTTCTGATAAATAAATAAATTTATTACTTAAATAAGTGTATTACGGTCTACCGCGAAACACATATCACATATTGACTCTAATCTGAAATTTTAAAAAGAACATCGAATTCTTGGGAAAGCAGGTCTCATGCATCTTAGGATACTTTTAGCCAAACATTTTACAAGCAAGCCCTCTGAGTTTGATTTATTACATACTGAACTGCTTTATAGGATGTGACTGGAAACTCCAGAGACAGCCACTAATCTATTAGTGTACACACACATCTTCTCCCACAAACTCTTACACAATTAGGCCAGGCTATAAATTTAAATATAAGTGCTCATTATCTTAGCTACACAAATCTTTAGTTAATTTTCATACACTATTATGGAATATGGGTCAACCTCATTATTTCCTGTCTAACGAGGATAATTCCTCCTTCCTGTTCATAAAAGCTGAATGTCATAACCTATGAATTAAAATACTTGCCTTGTATTCTAGCTATTATTATTATTATTACTATGCAAGTTCCTCTCGAAACAGGACTTTTTGTTCTGTGCCTACAAGTTCAAAGCCCAAGGTGAAACTTCACACTAAAAATTATATGTGATTAAACTGGAACCTGGCAGAGACACAAACCCAACACGAAGAGTTCAACTCATTAAAAAAACATCAGGCAAGCAGGTGCTCAGCAGTTTTGCTATGACTGAGTCACACAGCAGATGGGGGTGAATACTAAGGGGCAGATCTGAGCTGGTGGGTATTGTCCAAGCTCTCCTGGCTTCAACAGAGCTGTCACAGTTTACATCAGCAGAGATATGCCCTTGAATACTGAATACAAAAAAGCAGCTCGCCATCTATGTGACTTAGAAGCAATGGTAAGAGGTACAATACTGTAACATGAGGCACAAAAGTCCACCTTAAAATCTTAATATTTCATGAGGAAAATTGTTAACTTAAATTCCAGATTTCTTTTTAATTTCTGTATTTTTCTTTTTTGATGTGTAGATTTTAATAACTCGCTTTTCTTGTTTGAATGGAAAAAGTAAAGACTTTAGGACATAAACTTGTTAAAAACAGTATAAATCCTCTGCTATTAACAAAGTTTTATTAATAATAATAAGAAAACTGTGGTGTTTTCTAAACAAGGATGAGCAACAATGCTCCAAGCTCTGGTATTTTTCAGTGGGGTGTACTGGTATTTAAAAAATGAGCCTTTTAAACACCTTACAAAAGTAAGATCCAAATTTAAAAGATTGTTTTCTGCAGTTTTAGGGCCAAATCCTTATTCCAGAGGATTTTCCTCTGTTTTCATAGAGGTCTGTCAGCTATAACGATCTTATATACCCTCTGAGAGGGCTATTGATTTTAAGCTTTTGTCATCCTGGTAACAGCATGCATGCTTCATCTTCCCCAAGTCCAAACATTTGGGTTGCCAAGTGTCAAATCCTGTGAATTGCCCAGGCTCCTGACGTTAGATAACGGGGCATATGGGTACACAAGTATTGGTCATATGAGAGGTATGTTGTGTAAAGGGAACGGGGTGCAGTTGTAGCTGGTCAACAAGACGTTGCCCAGGAGGACTCATTGCAGCATAGGGCTGTGTATGACTATGAACCCCTGGCTGCAGGGCATCTCCACAGCCTTTCCCTGCGCTGGGATCTTGTGTATCCCAGATCCAGCAGCCGGATGGGTTTCCCATGTGGACGTGATGGGGCTGTGCTGAGAAAGTCTGAGAGAGAAGCTGTGGGGCAATGGGAGGTGAGAGCTAGTCAATGTATTGCAAGAACATGTGAGACTCAGCACATCTCAAATCATTCACAGAGGAGAAATTCATGCCCCAGCCCAGGCTATGCTGTGCTAGTTGGCGTCGGAGGGTGTCTGACAGCTAGAGCCTCCTGCAGCTAATGAGACTTGTGGCTGAAATGTGATGATTCAACTGTAAAATTTCATCGCTGCGTATGATCTTGCACCATACCAGTCCAAATGACAAACTCTGGAAAGCAAGTAAAAGTCTTGGAATATGTCAACTTTTCTTCTCAACAGGGTAAATTGGCACTGCTCCTGATCACAGTGAGCCAGAGCGCTCTGGTCAGTATGATCTGGTCAGCAGATACAGCTCATGACCACATAATGAGCCTGTGGCTGCTGTTGGATTGAACTGAGCTGCAGCGATTTTGTATTTGTGCAGTGATCCTGTCCTAAAAATTCTTAATATTACAAGGATGAACACCAATCCAGACTAATTGTGAGCACAGTGTTATGCAGGATTTGGCCCACTGTTTGTGCTAACAGAACCTCTTCACACTGACTTACTGTGCTTCTTAATTAACATGACCTTGTAGGTAATCATTTTCATTTAAGGGAAATACTTAATGAGCACTCAGTTGTTCAAAAATAATTGGAGCCACTTAAAAGCAGAAGAGTCCTTGCAGAAGTACCTGCCCTGCCACACCCCCACAGGCCTGAGACACTAATATCTGTTCCGCAAGGAGATTTATTTTTTTTCTCTGACAAGAAAACAAAGACAATTTGAAGCTTCAGATATTATACGAGGGGGCCAATTCCTCCCACCCCCTGCTTCAATGTTGTTAAGGAAACATCGCCTAATCAGAGGCTGAGAGATCTGAAGCACTAAAGCATCTATGCTCACTCCCCCCACCCTTCCAGTTACTTTTCTAGAGTCAGTTTGGGTTATTTTGTTGACAAAGAACAGAATCATGATATCACTAAGTCCAACCCAAGACAGCTTTTGGCATCCACAGGGAGTGAGTTTTGTTTCACCTTCCAAACCTCAGAAAAGCCACACCAGCCATCCAGGTGCGGGATCTGCAGCAGGGCTGGCCTGACACTGCTGCCAACAACCCCCAGTTTCTGGAACTTCAATGGTAACGTCAGTCCTCACGCTCAGCTTGATTTTCCATCCTGACTTATAGACGATCTCAGTAATTCTCAGTCTATGTATCTTGAACTCCATACAGCCTCCAGCCTTCACCCTTCCTGCGAACTGTTGGTGGCCCCAATGAGAAAGTGCCCAAGCAATTATTAAGAGGGGCATTGCTATGCCTTTCCAATTCACTTAGTCGTTGGTGTGAGGAATCCTGAGGGCAGAGGGTGCTCTACCCAAGTGACTCCTTCCTTTGTGACAAACACAAACACCCTGCGTCCCTTGATCACAGCTGAGAACTGCCAGAGGAGTCAGGATACCCCTGCTCTGACTAGGGCGGCAGTGGTGTGACAAATCATTACTTGACATCTTCCCTTTTTCCTGCCCAAGCAGTTTACTCTGTCACCAAATACACTGTATTCTTTAGGTCCCCCACCAAATCCATCCCATGGTTGTTCCCATCTCTAACCCCAGCTTTGCTTCTCCTGCTACTCCTAAAATTCTTGTTGAGCAGGATAGAAAATGCAAGAAGGTCACCATCTTGGCTTCCTCTGAGAACAGGGTCCTTACCTTAAACTGTGCCTCCCAAGCGAGCAAAGGGGAGGAAAGGGCGATACTTGTGAGTTAGTGAGGAATTTCCCCCTTCCCAAAAATGTTCCTGTTCAGACAGCCCAACTCAATGGCAAGACATTTAAATTTCTCAGCTTGCAACAGGGAAACCTGTTGCATCCATCCCCCCATGTGCCCATGTTGCTCACTCCTCATCATCTCAGCTACAGGATTCAGGCAATGTGTTTTGATGCCTCTCCGTTCCAACATCCTACTATGGCTGAGAGATCAAAATGTTACTTCCCATATACAATGCTTTCATTCTTCATATCCCCATGAATCAGAGATGATGCCATGCTAATAGCCTTTGTTGCAACTGTAAGATTGAAATCAAACTGCCTGTGGGAGGAAAGGTTGCAGGATCAAGTATATTACTCTCAGATGATTCCAAAATGGCTCCAGCAGGTCAATTATTGCAAGCTATTATGGTATCTGTCTCCTGTGTTCATATAGACTGAGTGCAAAGCCTCACTTAAATTATAGATTTGAATGGAACAGTAGTTACAGCCTCTATGTAGAATTAATGACATACCACAATGCTTAAGTACCTGAGTTATTTTATGTTCATTTAAAAAGAGAAAAGAAATAAGTTATCACCTAAGAATGAAGCTACTTGGTACCCTTAGCAAACAGATAATCCTCTTCTGCATGTTATATTACTACGTACTTTTACCAGTTGAAAACTGGACAGTACACACAATTCAACACTGTGGTGGGTTGACCCTGGCTGGACACCAGGTGCCCACCAAGCCACTCTATCACTCCCCTCCTCAGCTGGAGAAGGGAGAGAAAATATAACAAAAGGCTCGTGGGTCGAGAAAAGGACAGGGAGAGATCACTCACCAATTACTGTCACGGGCAAAACAGACTTAACTTGGGGAAATTAATTTAATTTATTACCAGTCAAATCACAGTAGGATAATGAGAAAATAAAAACTAAATCTTAAAACACCTTCCCCTCCACCCCTCCCTTTTTCCTGGTCTTAACTTCACTCCCGATTTCTCTGCCTCCTTCCTGCCAGCGGCGCAGGGGGATGGGAATGGGGGTTGTGGTCAGTTCATCACACGTTGTCTCTGCTGCTCCTTCCTCCTCAGGGCGAGGACTCCTCACACTCTTCCCCTGCTCCATGGGAGACTCCCATGGGAGACAGTCCTCCATGAACTTCTCCAATGTGAGTCCTTCCCATGGGCTGCAGTTCTTCATGAACTGCTCCAGCGTGGGTCCCTTCCACGGGGTGCAGTCCTTCAGGAACAGACTGCTCCAGCATGGGCTCCTCTCTCCATGGGTCCACGGGTCCTGCCAGGAGCCTGCTCCAGTGTGGACTTCCCATGGGGTCACAGCCTCCTTCGGGCATCCACCTACTCCGGCGTGGGGTCCTCCATGGGCTGCAGTGGATATCTGCTCCACCATTAACCTCCATCAGCTGCAGTGGATATCTGCTCCACCATTAACCTCCACAGGCTGCAGTGGATATCTGCTCCACCATGGACCTCCATGGGCTGCAGGGAGACAGCCTGTTTAACCATGGTCTGCACCACAGCTGCAGGGGAATCTCTGCTCCGGTGCCTGGAGCACCTCCTCCCTGTCCTTCTTCACTGACCTTGGTGTCTGCAGAGCTGCTCCTCTCACATATTCTCACTCCTCTCTCCAGCTGCATTTGCTGTTGAGCAGGTTTTTTTTCCCCCTTCTTATCACAGAGGTGCTACCACCCTTGCTGATGGGCTCGGCCTTGGCCAGTGGTGGGTCTGTCTTGGAGCCAGCTGGCATTGGCTCCATCGAATGTGGGGGAAGCTTCTAGCAGCTTCTCCCTGTAGCCCCCCACTACCAAAACCTTTCCATGCAGACCCAATACAAACACTTAAAAATTATTTGAATCCTTAATGAAATAATATTGCAGCAAATCTGACAAAAATTAAACAAAACCGATAATTACTTCCTGAGAGTTTATTAAATGATAAACAGAAGATTGTAAAGGAACTGTCTGCTACAGCATAAACAACAGCTCTGTCCAATTAAAAATGTATATCACTGAGACACAGACTTTCATGTTATGGAATGACTTTAGTAGGTTTCTATCAAAGGCTGTCTCAATAGAGATCTGATGAGAGACAGAGATCTGATGAAGCTAGATGGAGAGATAACATGAGCATCCAGTGCCAAGACAGATATTAACATCAAGAACAACAAATATTAATTAGATGTCCATAATGAAGTTGTAGCACTTCCACAGCCTTACATAGGTTGAACTTCAATACTGTACATGTCAAATTGCATTTCTTGCATCATCTTTTTCACTTGCACTCTTTTGATGACATCCGTAACTTTCAAGCATGGTGATTTTTCCCAAATGTCCTTTCCAGTTAGTCAGTAAGGAAGACATCAGATCAGAGACAGAGAATTTGGGTGATATATTTTAAGGTATATATTTTAAGGTAGCAACTGACTTTGCTCTGTGGGTCAGCATTTCCCATCTGATGGCATCTTTCTCTTAAAAAATATTACAAACTGAAAGAATAAAAAAAACATGGCAAAAGAACTAATTGTGATCTTGCCTTCAGCTTGACCTTGGGTTCAGGGCAAGATACCCAACCTCTCCTGCTGCTCCATGCCCTCCAGCCTCACTCCACTGAGCACCCTGCTCTTGCTGGCGATATCACTTTCCTCTGCGCTCTTGGCAAACAGTCAGACATGATTTTGCTTTCCTTCCTCACTCAGACATGCTCTCAGAAGTGACACGAGCCTCCTGCGAGGTACTGGGTTTCTAAATGGCAGATGATTATTGATGTTTCAGTGAGATCTTGGTGGGGAAGGTTACTAATGTATTAGAGGAGTGATGTGAGGCTGTCTGAAGGACAAAGAGATGAGATCAAACTTTATTGCTTTAAAGGATCACAGACTTCGGAATAATTTTTCCTTTTGAGGGGTAACCAGAACCATACATTAACTAGCACTGCTTTCAAAGAAAACCAGTCCTTTGCTTGTGTTATAAACTCAGGCAAATCTACAATTTTTAGATCAATAATGTAACTTTCCCTTAAAATCTAACAGCTCCATGGGAAGGACTATGGACCATAGCTAATCAATACATTTGTATTCCAAATCTGGAATACAAAATATGTGACAGAGAAACAGCTTCTGGTTATGTTGGATTCATTGACACGGGTGCAAATATCTCTAACCAGGAAGAATCTGATTGATGAGCTTGGAGAGAGTGGGACAGAGGTTACTCAGGGGATTGGGACAGTGGGATACTATGGGATAGGGATGCTCAGGGGAATCTGATGCTCATAAGTCTTTTTCAACTCTTTCTGGATATGTATAGAACAAAAAAAAAAAAAAGGATTAAGTAAGTTTCTCTGTAATTTTTGAAGTTACATAAATTTTTGGGGGCTATCTAACCTCAATAGATAAAGGGTTGCATAACTTGCTCCCTTTCTCCATTTCAATATCTGGTGTGTTTTACATTAGTGCTTCTGATGTGGCTTTGTTAAAGCTGTAAATATGGAGATGGAGGCACTCTTCCTCAAGCTATATTTATGAAATCTCAACTGACACTTTCTCCAAGGATCAAATGCAACTCTACAGCTGTGGAGACTCGACCCTGCCAGAGTTGGAAGTCAGCAGAGAGACTCATGGGGGGCTGGGGAAGTCCCAGGTGCACCCAATTAAAATTCATCTACCTCTCTGAAGGGAAAGCTGACATGAACTTATCCCTGAAGGGAATTATCCTCTCTTGGGATCCTGCATCCTCAATTCTAGGGCTCAGAAAAATAATTCTGAAGAAATAAATGTTGCCTTTCCAATATACCAGAGATTTGCTAAGCATTTTGCAAAATTTACTAATTTTGCCTTATCAAAATCAGTACTTCAGAATATCATGCAAGTTGTCTAGCTCACATCAGTCAGACTATCAATGAGTAATGACAGCCTGGAGAAGTAAAACCTGAAGATTAAGGACCTAACACTGCCCGATGGTTTTCTTTTACTTCTCTTACAGTTTTGAAACTGACATTGACTCCAAAAGGAAAAATAAAAAAATTGACTTTATTTTGTAATTACATATTACATATTAAAGTTTTATTTTACTCACTTGCAGAATACATTCTCACCTAGGATATTTTGTTTGCTTCCTTATATTACCATTTCTTCCTATGAAAGACTGAAAATGAAAGCAATTGGCATACGAAGAGAAAATACTAATAAAGGTACCTCAGTTCTATGACAAACCGCAATAAAGTGTTTTGGAAAATATCGTGCCTCCCAACGGCGCCAGAAAGAGACGGGACACACAGTACCTGAGAAACTGCACCTCAATTGCTAGAACATGATTTTAGTGAGTGCTTTGAATCTCTGACAGGCTGACTAGAAGTTTAAAGAATTTAATATTATCTTTCAACACAATTGCAGCTGTGAAAGTTTTGTTGAATGCTGAAGAAAAAATACTTTCCTTTGACCACAACTTAGCTGTCAATTAACTCAAAGTCTATGATGTTCCTTTCAAAATACCTTGCAATATTTAGCTGCTGTTCTTCAAGAGGAGCATTTTTCCTTGTCAGTAAAATGAGTGAAACTTGCTAGCACTTAAGAGAAAATGCTAAAACAGTTAGAAACTTAATTTTCTTTCAAAGAACTTGGACATGTTAAGATACATATATAAGGATGTAAAATAATCTTTGTATTTAGTGTCATTTAACAAGGTAAAGCTCAACTTCAGTGATCAGGTTAAGCTAGCAGGACTTAATTTTGAAGGAAGACCATGGGTAAAGAAGTGAGATAAACAGATGATAGCACAAAGAAAAGCACTGATGGCTTAATATGGCTGATACATCCCATTTTAAAATCATCTTTAATTACTTAAAGATTTTGTAAATCTTAAACCATTTAACGTAAAATTTTATGTGCTGGGTGTCTGTTATACTAAATGAGACCAGGAATTCTTTTTAATAAAAACACAGAATTAACATATATCTCAATTCACACAAAAAGGATTGGACTAGAGTTGATAATGCAACCTAAGTTTTGGTGTTTCCTTACCTTGGAAGTTTAATGTTGAAAAAAAACCTTTATTATTTTAATGTATTTATCTTGGTCACAATTGTAAATTTAAGAGCTGTATAAATTTAGTAAGAGCTTTCAGAGACACATCTTCTGCCTGAATTCTACAAGGAACTGAAACTAATCCTGGGATTGGTGCTGTGCAGAACCTGCACTGGGACTTTACTGCAAAAAGAGAGCATGGGGCCCAGGGTGCAGCCTGGAGAACAAAACGAGGCTTAGGGCCATTTTTTAAGTTTGCCAAGGGGTAGACTCCACTGAATTTACAGCAAACTGGCTTATGAAAACTGGCTTCCCACCACAGCAGAGCTTCCCAAGGAGTGTGCAGGCTTGCGGCACGCACCAGCCGCCCCGCACGCCTGGATGCCTGCGGACTCAGGACCCGGCTGGGAGCTCCCAGCTCCGAGGCTCCGATGCTGCGACTCCTGGGACTGCTCTCAGCTCTCCTTAGGAATAAACAAGGTGCTCCCTCAATGGGAAAACAAAACTGAATCATTTTCTAGAATCACAATTTTTGAAAAGCTTTTCTTAGTAGATTTTTAGAAGACTTCTAATTTTCTTTAAACTCACCATAAATAATGAAAAAAATACATTTGTAGATTATAGGAAAATATAGCATTGCTAAAAGCCCCCAAGCTTTTAGCAATGCCTTGTAGATAACTACAAGGCATTAAAAAGGTACACAGTACTGAAACAAGAGTGAAAGATAAAATATTGGATGTCCAAAAGTTTCAGCCTTTAACTGATCTCCCTTTCTAAACCCTCAGCACATGCCATAGGAGATGGTTTTACTGGCCTCAAGGGGCATATGAGAAGGATCTAAAGACACTAAGAAAAATTTGTGGAACTCTTGGCTTTGTTGTAAAAGCACAAATTTTACATTACCCTCTAACACCTATAGATTGTTTTCCTCCTGCCTTTCAGTTTTACAAAAAATATCACTTCATACAAATACAATTGTATAAAAGGAAAGTTCATGCATTAAGGAAGATGCAGTTCATACCACAGGTGAGCTGATGCTAAAATTGTCTCAGCTGCTTCCCCCCCATCAGAAAAAAAAAAAAAAAAAGCTCCTTTTCAAGAGCATGGTGCTACAAAGTGCCTGGGAACTTGTGCTGACCTTCCGCACCTGTGATTCTGTCTTTTGGAAGATGGAAATGGATTTTCTTTTTTTAAACATATGAAGTACTAGAGTGCTGTTTGTTCTATAGCTTGTAGATTTACTAGAGCAAAATAAATGAGAGCTTTAGTCAAATGTGAAGGCAGGCCTCCCTCATGAGATTACAAAATCAATCAGCTCTTGTTTACTGTACATTGACAGAGTCTCCTGCTGTGGCTAAGTTGCAGAGACTGTTAAAACACTAAACAACATTACCAAAAACCTTAACTAGTTGGCTGAGTGAATTCAGTTGTCCCCTGACACACAAGTAGCTTTCATTGGCGCGTAGTTGAGCCAACAATATTTCAGTCTGGGGTGAGAAAGGAGAGGATGGGAAGAGGTCCAGAAAGGCAAATGTGGATCCTTACGGCAGAGCACTACTTTTCTTGGGTGTTCACTCCTTGGAGTCTGGAGGAATGAGGACCAAACACAGACAAGGAGCTAGTGACATCCCTCCATCAGTTATCCCACTCTCTTCACAGCCAGTCCTGAAGAAATCCTGCTTTTCAGTGAGGAATTGGAGTACTGAACATGGTATAAGAGATGGAGTTCTTTCATGATTACCACTTTAGCCTGTATGCTGGAACGGATGGGATTTGAGTACACTGGTGTGCCTTTACACTTGCCATAAATGCTATGGGACTCTTAAAGGCCAGTATCATGTCTCTGACAATTTCAGCAGAAATTATCCCTATTATTAAGCTGGGCAGTTGGGTCAGGAGTGCCTGAAAAACTTGTGGCCTCTGACAAATCATCAGGACCACTTTCTGCACTGAGATTAGAAATCCCCCACTGACCTTACTTATATGGCAGGAGCAGAGACCCAGCCTAGCATGTTATGGATTCCTAAGGTTGCATAGCCAAACAGTATCTGACAAACAGTATAACAGTATATATAGTATATATGCAGTATAACAGTGTCTACATACATACAGTATATATACAGTATAAGAGTACATATACAGTATAGTATATATGCATTATAACAGTATCTGACAAACTGAATTTCCATACAGAATTAAATCAACTTACCAAAAAAAGAATTTATCATGCCACTTCCAATTAAACATAAAATGTTAGAACCACTACTTTTCAATCCCCCAGCAAAAGGTAAATGATATACATTTTGAATAAAATCGGCATTTTTAATCATAAAATCAGGAACAAAAATTAAGCTGATTAGTGTATTGCCTTGGTTTTGAAAACCTAAAATAACTATTTTTTAACTTTTATAACATCCTGAAAAAAACCAAAAATCTTTTTTCTGCTCTTTTATCTAAACCAAAACTTTTCCTGCACAAATGAGCAAACGGGTTTATCTTTTGTTTGGTATACATAAACACAAATGTTCTGCACTTGTTTCTGTATAATTTTTTGAGTATTTTTTTCCTTTTACTGTGTTAAAGTTCTTTGCATTGCTGAATTAAAAAAAAAAACACCGAAAACCCCAATGGATTAAAAAACCCCTATTGAATTAGTTGTTGAATTAGTAGCTTCTTGTTATTAGATAGATATCTTTTTTTTTCTTCTACATCGAACCAATTCTGTAGGAGAAATCTTAAGATGAATATGTCAAGCTGCTAAAAAATCCTGAGCATTCATTGTTCAGCCATCAATGCTCGTAGTCCTTTAATAGTCTGAATCACTACATTCTTGAACTGATCTACAGAAAAGTTATAAAGGTAAAGCTATTTCTTCTACTTTGCAGACTCTGTGCAGATTTCAAATTTCAAAATCTAAAATGAGCACTAGAAGAATCATAGTGGAAACTCTACTTTAATTTTTTTGAACTGGATTAAGTCCTTCAATGTTTTTGCTTTAAATTTTGTTTTAGAAAGTATTAACAGTTAAAACAAAGAAGACAAGAGGGCTTTTTAACTAATAAACTGTCCTTTATACAATTCCTGTCCATCATCTTCCTTAGCACTACTGGATCCTGGCCTTTCCCCTAGGACTCTAGCAACTTGATTAGATTTGGGGTTCTGAGACTGCAGAGGGGAAGGACATATATCACCCCCAGACAGCCTATGTAACATGTATTCTAATGTTAACAAAGCTGAATGTGGAAATGCTATCCATAGTTTATGTTTAACAGCAGCTACACAGAGGAGTGGATTAATACTTTAGACAGAAGAAACAGAAAGAGGGGTAAACCAGAGAAAATAAATGTTTAGAATAATGCTACTTTCCGTATTTTAAAAGCATTGACAGTACTAGCATTTAGAAACACTTTTTATAATTCTTCACTGTTGTCTTTTATTATGGATTGCATTTTGCTTCGCCTAAGTGAAAGAATATAGAGGAAACTATGAAGGGGTACATTATACCCCTCAAGGCTTCCTTGATGAAGATAAAATCTAAAGGAGGAATATAAGAATTTATGATTCTAAATATTAGAAATCTTTAAAGTAGTCTAGGGATTACTTAAAAGTTCTAGGAAATCAACTGGAAAGAATATGAATACATTATGTATGAGTATAATTTTGTCCTAAATCTAGTAGCAAGAAACTGTATTTACCACATGTAATCATTATGGTGATTGTCTTGATCATTATTAGTTATAATTTTGGTATGAATTAGTGGCTATATATTAGGGGTGAATGAGACACAAATCATATTCTTCTAATGCCCATGTTCCTATCTGAAAGGAGATTGTTTCAACGGAGTTTGTTTTTCACACAGTGGCAAAAGCTACTGGAAGCAACTTAGAGCCATTCTAAGTGTTGGGTGACTATGCAGTAGAAAGTATTAACTGGTCAAGAGGTCATTTCGAACAAGTTGGCATGTATTGACATGATCTTGCTGGATCAAGTGTCTTTGATTAACTCTCAAGGATCAGAGGAAAAAGGTACATATCTCCCTTGAGAAGTCAGCTTTAAATTGTTCATACTGTTCAGTAGCAGAAGATGTAGGTTAACTCCCTGTAGGGTGCTAGCAGCAGGGTTAGGGGCAAATAGGTGTATTAAATTTTACAGTTATGATTTTTTGTGGAATAGACTGCATATGCGTATCAGACAACCTCATGACATATTCCACACACTAAGTGTGCATTTGGGTGTATTGGGGCATTGCTTAAAGAGAAGGGAGTTAACATATATGGCCATGATTCCTTTTCCCAAGTGTTTGGAGATTTGGGGTGAGGGCTACTTCAGCTGAGTTATAAGCTTATTTTTTGTCATTGAATTTCCTAGCATACATCTGCCACTAAACATCCAGCATTTTAGAAGTCATAGCAACAAAAGCAACAACAACAACAAAAAGTTCCCTGCAACCAGCTCTTTATAGGAAAGTTTCATGCCTCCTTGTCTATAGATATGGTTATTTCCCAAACCAAGGCCTCAGATCCCACTGTTGTGCTCTGCTTATCTGGATTCCCTTCCTTCCTTCGGACAGACCCCTCTATCTTTGTTTATCTATCCGTCCATCCCATTTTCCTCCATGCCATTTTCCTGAACAATTAGGTGAAATTATGTGTCATGTGTACGAGGAACTATATCTTAATATAGATTTATTCATTATCAAATTTTTTCAACTGTATTACTGTCAGGATTCCTTGATCTTTACTGACATAAGGGACAGGGAGAGAAACCCACCATATTTTTGGTCTTAGGACTTTCTTTGCAGTCCACATATAGGAAGCAGGCAGGATCCATTTAGATTGCCAAAAAACTCTATGGATGCTATTTCCCATGCAAAAGCAACATGTCAGTCCATGAAAAATTCAAGTTCACAGAACAGAGCAGAGAGATGGGCTCATGCACATCCAGTTGGGCTAGGGTAAAGAGTGAGGTTCATAGCTAGTCTTTCTGTTGACTCTGTAAAATTGCTTTACCAGAGATGCTGTGGGTGCCATATAATGGGTGAAGTGAATGTTGAGTGTTTTAGACCATTTGAGGCATACCGAAAACCATCATTGAGCATCTATGTTTCCAAGAAAACAACTAGTAGACATATTCTTTCTTGGGAAGTATTAAATTTGGTGGCAATAAATCTGCAATACTAATTCCACCTTTCCCCTATTCCCAGGAATAACAAAAGTCTAGTAAATGCATAGATGTGGATTTTTGAGCACTAAGAAAAGACAGCATTTAAAGAGAAATGGGTTCTAAATGTAACCATAGTGAAGCTCATTTTTGTGGCTCATAGGGAAAAAAATTGATACAAGGTAAAGAAACATGCAGTATTTGTGGTAAGCAAAAATCTACACCTGAATGCACTGCAGCTGAATTACACAGGACTTCTGCTGATGATTTCAGCAGGAGCAGAGCAGCTCTTTCTCTGGAATGCTGCGAAGCCCTAGAAAATATTTAGTGTCTGAAAAAAACCAACAAGGTGAAGGGCGACAGTTTCGGGAGCACAGTTACAGAATCAGAAGTAAGTGGGAACGGTCCCCATCTGTGTTGGTGAAAGGAATAATCACATTTCAACAGAAACGTCCTTGCTAGGCTTTGTTCAAAGAATAAAAGCTGTCAGCATTATGGCATACCAGTAACAAAAAGAAAAAACTGACATAAAAATCACAAAGCTGACAGAAATGGTATGTCTATGGTTCCTGCAGGCAGCACTTGCCTCTATTTTCAATAAGAAAATTGAAAAGTTTCCATTTCATTGAAAAAAAGGTCAAAATCATATAAACGGATGGTGAGAAACTTCTGGTAATCAATGAAACAGGTCTTCCTCCCCAGCATAAGCTTCGGTCTATCTACTCTTGAATGAGCTTGTAATAGAAACCTACCGAATTGGGCTTTTACGTATCTTCCTGGGAATTCTCCTTGAGACCCAGCCATCTCTTGGGTAGGTGTCTGCATAATTAAACTCCTTTCATCTATGCCCCCCCTCTTGTGGCTGCAGCTTGCGGGGCCTCTCCAGCCTCAGCCAACAAGGAGAGTCCGGCCTTTAGGTTAACAACGTATCCCCATATTGCTCATATATGACCTTTACAAAAGTCTGCATTTATCAGGGATTTGGGAAAGGAAAGTCACAAGACTACGGAGAGCTGTGATACAAAATTATGAATGCATTTATGTAATGTGTTCTGATTTCAATTTCTGGTTCTAGATTAAGTGAAATACCTGGTTTCATCTTGCATGTCACTCACTTTTTACTATCTTAAAAGACCTCTAGACTCTCATTCATTATTTTCACTTCACTTTTTATAAATTGCAATAGATAGAATAAGGCAGCACGGCTTCTACTTTCCTGTACTTGAAATGCAGTAGTCCTGCCTGGCTTAGACTAAATCAAGTGAAAGGCCATGGCACACACTGACTTTGGATTGCCTGGGATTGGCACAAGGTAAATGTGCATCAAGGCAATACTAATTACTATTGAGACATAAAAACTCTATTGCTTTCCTTCATTCTAATCCCACAGGCAAATTGTTCATAAATAATATTTGAGGTTAATACAACTATGTGACTATCTATACAAATATTTAATCAACCAACAATTCAACTACCAGATAGTGGTAGTTTAACTACCACTACTTAGGCACTATTGAAGACTTTCCCTTGAAAGTCATCTTTTCATTAGACTTTAATACAGAGATATAATTAATGGATAGCTGTCACAACTGCTCTATCTGGTGATTCACTAAAAGATGTCTGAAAAATAAAATATATTGCAAAAGTGCCAGCTGCAAGTGGCAAACTGGAAAAATGACATGTTAAATTATTAAATGAAAAATGATCAACTATGCATTGTAATATGCATTCAGATGAACACTAAGTTACTGAATTAGCATTCATTGTGATAAAGAAGAGGCTGGTATAAAAGACCTGGTCTTCAAAACTCTCCGTACTTCCCTGTCACAAGTTTTAAGGACAGGTCTGTACTGCAAGTCTAGGTCAGAGCAGACAAAACATCCACTGTCTGTCCACTTAATAAAATACTTTGCTTATGCCAGGATGCCTTTTTCAATTAACTGATGAAGTCCTTTCTCTTGGGAAGGTGAAACCCTGTCCAACTCAGAGAGAATCTGAGCTGTATTTTTAGATACTCTGTAGAGAATAAAGCACTGGTGAGCTAAGCAGAAACTCAAGGTGCAGTCAGATGTTTGCTTGTGCACCAGCTTCAGACATGATTCTGCTGGGTGATAGTTTCCCCCATAGAGGTGCAAAGTTTACCAAGTTAACTATCATCATCTTTAGCAGGGAATAGGACTGATTGCACCATCAGGAAGAGGTGAATAACAGCTTAGAAAGCTGCTTATCTCTGCCTTTCATCCACTTAAGTAAAATAATGTGGTAGAAACATGCAAAATGGCTGTGCAAGCACTTAGAGTCATATTTCAATGCCAAAATATAAAACTAACCTGTTTTTGTCTTCAACTAAATTTGCAGTTTGTGTTCTCCTTTCAGCTGAGAGGAGGTTACTAAAAGCTGATCATTTAGTGAGTAACCCAAGCCTAAGTGACAATTACAAAACTGAAATTGCTGAATAGTCGTATTTGTACTACCACGAAGATTTTGGAGCTGCTTTCTACTGCAAAGTCACCCCAAAGTCTATGTCTGACTATAGCCACAAGGTGTACCTGGCAATTGCAACCACAGAAGAATGTGTGGGCTCAGGCCGTGCCTTCAGCTGCAAGGATGTTCATGTAAGAGACTTTAAACTGCTGATACAAATGAGCTCGAGGTAGGACTAGATAGTTAGGACTAGCTAGAGGTTAGGACTAGGCAGCAAAGTAAACCTGCCCAGTAAAAGATGATAGTGCTCACAGAATTAAATTGAAGCAAAATGTGAAATTAAAAACAAAAATATAATACAAGCATAACTTTTTCCCCCCTTAGATCATACAGCGATCTTTCACAAATATTACTGTATTCATTATCAACATCCTAACAGAAAATGCCTAAATGAACACAGCTTAATAGCTTTGAACATGTCATTACATAACAGCCAAACAGGTGACTCTCTTTTGCTGATTGCTAAGCTCTAAATTTAAATTTATATTAATTACAAAGCTATAAATTTAAATTTATATTATTATTTTTATATAATAATACCTGTTCTGCAGTTGATAGCTTTTATTTGGCCTTCAGCGCCTGAACAGTAGATTCTAAAATGATGGTGGATTCCTGAACCGATATTTAAAACTTTTAAACTGATATGTGCCTTTTTTATAGTGATGATTTTAAATAGGCATTTTAAACAAATAAAAGGAGCTGGCAAGGATTATCTTCATGTACTAGTGTATTAATTTATCTCTTGACAGAACAAGAGCAAAAATAGACTGTAGGTTTTCTTTTCTTGGAGGGTGATAATACTGAAATTAAAGCAGTTAACTTGATAAACAATAGCAATGTTTTTGTTAGTTTTAGACAACCTAAAACCAAACAATTTTCTCGAAACTATGGAACTGGAAGCCAGCAGAGCTAAGAGTATCCTTCAGGTTTTCCTTTGGTGCATTGAGTGGAAGTCAGCTCTGTATGCCCGACACTGAGCATGCAGCCCCCTGCCCTACAGAAGGGCTTTATAGCCGTCTGTCTGGTGAACACATCCTGCATCTGAGGAACTTGATAGGAAAACCAACAGGATCTAGAGAAAAAAGTAACCGCTGAGAGAACAGAACAATTTACATACAGACAAAAGTACAAAAGGCAGACTAATGACATGCCCAATACTTTGTACCTCACTGGGTCTGTGCCTGGGCACAGGCACCTCCCTGCAGAGACCCAAGGGCAGGCTACAGAATTAGGGGCTTAGAGTTCAGATAACTCCAAAGAAAGAGAGACGACGGGCAAATGCCTAACTAAAAGACACATGGACAGAAAGGGGGAGTTTAATAAATAAAAGAAAAATCAAGAAAGCAAATAGGCAGAAGTTATTAAAAAGGAAAAACGTGGGAGAAATTAGGGAGGGTTTACAATAGACAGCAAAAGAAAAATATGTAAAGGTCAAACTGCTATAAAAAGAGGGAATTATAGCAGAATTTAATAATTTATGCAAAAAATATTGCACTGTTTCCTTCCTTTCTCATTGTGTCTAGGATTTTTCTAATTAGCTCAGCGTTTGATGCCTTCAGTTTTGCATTTTTAGTGATGCATTTATAGTTCGTTTATTTAGGGTATTATGTGGTACAAATGCTAAATAAGCATGATTATAAGTGGTTAATAGCGCAAATGCCAGCAAACATGGAGCCTCTGACACAGTGACATTATGAAGCTTAGCATATACCTGTTACCTACTAATTCATCATCAGTGGTCGATCTGCAAATATTTCAGCAGCCACCATTGGGAAGATAAAGAACATGTTGTATAGATTTTCCTTCTCTAAAAAGGGGCCTGGGTAAAGTCCATGACCGATAATCTGTGATCTAGGACTGACATTGCTTACTCCTGAATTAATAATGTCTTTAAAGTCTGATAAAGAGAGAGCCTGTATCTGCAGAGCTATCAGTCTGATGTCTTTAGCATGCGCTAAGATCACTTAAAGGGTGGGGAGGGGAAGAGAGACGGAAAAGGAAATAGGACGAATAGAAATGAGGTAAAGGAAGGTTATGAGACTGATAAACAGTTTAACAGTTGAAGTAGCCCTCTAGTCAAAAGGAAGGAAAGTTGGGGGTTTTATACATGTTAAATTACCTCAAAAAGACATGTTTAAACCCTATTTCTGAAGATATATCTAATAACACTTAAAGAGAAAAAATATGCTAATAAATCCATTACTAAGAGTATCTGTAAGCACATAAAACTCTTAAAGCTGCAAAATCCTCTTAGAACGGCCCAAACCCAGACACATTATTAGCATGATGTAGTACCCTCGTTGTTCCTGTAACCTTATGATTGCAGTGACATTGGCAGAGCGTAAGCAAGGGCAGCTGTAAACTTCTCCATGTTGAATAAGTTTTATGTTCTCAGTTACTATGGGGATTTCCTGGTCTGAAATCTGAAGGGTACAGGTGACCCTGTTTTTACTGCAGGGCGGCTGAGCCTGCCGAGCTGTGCGTGGCCGTGCTGGCAGCACGCAAACCTGGTTGTTTAGAGCTGGGCACAGCATCTCCCTTCTGCACTGCAGTGAGTGCCTAAAATGATGGATCACTCCAGGGAAACATGGGTCCCTCTCGAGCCAGGCAGCCCACATCTACGACCTCAGCAGGAGCTCTGCTCCTCCATCTCCTCAATACTGGTGTAGGGAAGGTTACTGAAGCTGAAGTCTAGAGTAGATCCTCGTGAAAAGACCCATTGAAGGACAATTGAGAGGTGAGAGAAAAAGAGTGGCTGGAACTAATCAGAAGGTACTACTCAAAAGACAGCCAGGCTGGAATGGGAGCTGTCCCCCACACAGCTGAAGTGGGAAGGGGGACTTTTAAGTACAAAAATAGCTGAGCTGTGTCCTTTAGGCTTGGAGAACACCAGCCAGTCTGAAACATGGAAAATCTATTGCTTTTTCCTATTTTAACTACACCTCCTCTTCAGCAGTCAGTACTTCTACCTTGGAAGAGCACCAGCACCTCTATGCCAACATTCAATCTGGTATATATTAAAGCAGTGGAGATAGGCATCTCCAGGAAATTGATTTTATAATGAAGGTAGCACAGCACTAACTGTAGTGGAACTCCAGAATGGCATTCCAATTGATAATAAATAACTCAATTTTCAGCCCAGTGGTGATAAAGCATTTAACACCAGTAATTCCAGTACTCAGCAGAGACTAAATTCTATCTTTGTTTTGCCTTGCCTTGCCAGGTGAGGGAGTGGAAATCAGAGAGTACTTCTCGTCCTCAGAATCCAGTTTAAGGGCAAAAGGGGTGGTACCAGACAATAGTTGTAGGATCCAGGTGGAAAACAAAACAGGCAAAGGCTCCTTAAACAGCAATCACTGCAGCAGTTCTCTGTAGAAGAAATAGCATTCCCTAACAGAGGTGTTGCAGAACAATTTACCAATCTCACCTTCCACAAAAGGGAAGTCAGAAGAGTGCTTTGTGTTTCTCAGGACAATATGTTTGAAGCTCCTGTTAAAGTATTTTCTCAAAAGGCCGTATTGAGCCTTATCTGGGTATGCTGACTAGTAACTTGAGAAATGAACTTGAGGATTTCAGTGAAGGTTTTGGTGCCATCATGTGCTACTCATGGCTAGCAGATATAAGCTCTCTTAAAGGGTTAAATGGATGAGATTCACAATGCTAAACGAAAGCTCTGTTTTCTCATCACAGATTTGTCAATTTAACTATAATAATTAAAAATCTGACATTCTGTGAAATCAGATATTTGTGGGCCTTGCTACAAATATCTGTGTTCCTGTAATGGTCCAAAATCTGTAGGTCAGATTAAATTTTGTAAAAGAGATCAGTTTTGTCCGTTTCATTTTGGCTCAGTTAACCTTCATGACATACAAAGCAAAAAGACAGAAAAGAATACAATACTTCATTCAGCCTGTAAATGTTGTAAATTGCTTTTATGAATTGAAGTTTTTTATTCTACCTTTCTCCATTCACTTGTAAACAAGCTGACATACTGATGATGTACACCTCTGCACATGTATTTACAAGGGACTGTTTCACATTTAAGGTCTGGGAATTTACTAATATTTATTCCGTTAGGAAGATATTACCTAGTTACAAATATTCAATAGATTATAAGAATATTCCAATACACATTTCATGTACATATTACATTCTTAGCAGAGTGAATTTAAATAGAATAACAGTAGGTCTTTGAATTTGCATAACTAAGGATTCCACTTTGTCATTCTTAATGTCTGTCAAAGGGCACTATCAATTTGAAAAACATATTTTTATAAAATATCCTTGCATGAAAAGAAACAAAAGCATTGGCTGGATGTACATCATACCTTTCTGGTTATTTTTTAAATTTAAGAATGTCATTGCTTTATGTTAGTATATAATATTAGAGAATTGTTATGCAGTCCTCCACTTTCAAATTTCCATATAATAGAATAATGTTGCAATATTCACCCTTCATGTAGTTTAGTAGAATACTTTTTCTGCTTTCATACACTACAGAGATGTACCTAAATACGTCAAAGAAATATGTCTGTTGCTCTAAAATGCTATAGACTTTTTTGCTTTTGGATCATATTCGAATTATCACACTTCAAATCTGTTACTGAAAATAAAAGCCTTCTGTTTTATTTCCTTCAGACAACAAGTCTTGATTTAAGGTCAACATCACAAGATAATGTATCCTTTGGGGAGTTCCCCACTGCAATGCAGTTTTGCTAAGATCAGACAAGCTGTGCCCTTGGCCATTCGGGAATCCCCAACTGGTAATTTAGCTTACAAGCCATTCTATTCATGCTTCTAATCAATGGCCTCTTTTTTCCCAGGCTAATGACAACCTTATGAAGCAGTATTTCTCTCATGTCCGTAAGAAAAAAACAATTACCCAGAGCTACAAAAGCCATTGACACAAATATATCGTCAAATTGGTTTTGTGGTCTTAAACTGTGGATCCAAAAGGTGTGGTAAATGGCTCCATTGTTAAACCATTCAGATATTAGATTTTCTAGGAGACAGGCTAGTAAGAGCAGTTATAATGTTTAGAGCAGGATTTGATCCTGAGAGATGCAGACCAGCTGCAGCATGAATTGACTCCGCTGAAAATTCTGCAGGTCTGTCCTCTCTCAGTTCTGCACGTCATGGCTCTGTATTCCTAGTCAGCATCATGCACAATGGGCACAAATGGTACTTTAAATATACATGCCTCATAAAAGCATCAATCTAATACTTAACAGAGCTCTGCATTTTCCCTTAGCAAATGTGTTTTGTCAGCCTCTCCTGGATCTTGTTTTTGAAGCATCTACTTTTATTGATACTATATAAAGCCTTTTGGGAAACTTAAACCAAAAGCTTCTGTTGGGCATTAAATGGATTCCTTTTAGATTTGGAGCAAATAAATACTCTATTAGTGTTTCATAAAGCTGATATAGAAAAATAAGTACACCTAGTACTCATCTCATACTTTATATATTTGTCTGTCCAAGTTATATAAATAGATGTGTGTATGTAGACATGCATTTCTCTTATAATCCTAGCAAACTTTGTAAATAATGAACTTTCACAGATTTCACACTAATCAAATTACTTCTTGCTAATAGGTATCCATGGAGGCTGCTCCCCAGGTTTTCTAATTTTGCTCATTATGTTCTCTAATTTTTCCAGAGAGACAACTCAAGCAACTATTTGATATACAACGGCTGTACCCAGCTGGCTTTCACTCGAGCAGTTGCTTTGATACAGCATCACATGATGATACTCATTACTTCAGATAAATTATTCAGAAACTCCCAGATGCAGTGTCCTGCAGTTTACTAAGCTATGGGAGAGTTTTGCTAAAGTGAGATGCTTTTATATCACAAACAAATCTGAATTTGTGAGTATTATATACTCCTAATAAGCCAAAAGAACCCATGTACTGGGTCACCAAGTTGCAATTAAACATTAGCATTCTTCCTTGAAAAGTTTCTTTAATACAAAGTTTTCTTTATTTCCTTTTATCAGTGCTGTCTAAGTTTACTCAGGAGATATAACACAGTAGAAAAAATTTCTAAAGCTACAAGTTTTATTTCCTGTAATTCTTACAAATTTAATCTTGAAGAACAGTTTAACATTTTCAATATTACTACAGTATTCACACTTCACATTTCAAAACCTGTCAGAGCATGAAGTTAGCTTAAATTTAGCCCCAAATTTTTATATTTTCATTAAAAGTTCTTCAAAGTTCTTAGATGAATAGATAATATCTGGAAACACTACTTTAAGAATTAAAAATTATATTTTTATATATATATTACAAAATTTCCCCTTTCCCTGCAGTGCTTAAAACCATTAAACATTGTACTGAAGCTAGAGCTCTATCCCAGCATAACCGTATTGACTTTAGGAACAAGACACCTAATCGATTCTAGAAACTATTCTCAAAGCAACGAAGTGAAGCCATCAGCCTATTCCCTAACAAATTTGCCTGTTGTCCACCTCTTACAGAGCTCTTCAGTAGCACGGCATCAACAGGAGGTTGCGGGGGAGTGGAACTAGAGGAGAAGTGTAAAAGGCTTGTTGTGTCTTGTGAAAGAAAAGGAAGGTAATGGCTGTTGTGGCTGCTGCATCAGGCCAATTTTGCGGGAGACCCCACACTAAACCAATTTCTCTGGCAATCCGGCTCCCTCGGGACGCCTCTCACCTACTTCAAAGACCCTCATGTCATTCTCACTCAGCGTCAATCCCCACTGACTCCCTTTACTGCTGCCTGGGAGGACAGGGGTGTCAGAAGGAAAATCCGTCTGATTTAGCATAAAAGGTAAGGGTGAGATGAAACACCCTTTGGGGGTGCCTACAGCTACAAAGAGCCCATGGTGTCCAGCTCTGGATTTCCAACATCCCACTTTTCCGTTGCTAAGTTGGGCCAGCTGGTTTAATTTCTGTGGAGTAATTAAATTCAGCTAATTAAACTGAGCTGCTGTTACCATGCATTCCTAAAGCCTCCATTTCAGAAACAAGATGATGTATTAACTCTCTTTCTGACGTTTTTAGCATGGTTTTAGTCCGTTTCACTGGTGGATAAAAGTATGCAAATAGTCATCTTAAAGGATCAAGCAAAATGAAGGTAAATAAAAATTGCCACACATTCCTTTTTAAGATCTTGTGATTCTGAAGTCACCTTCCTCATTCTGAGATATTGATTAAAGACTCTGAAAGCTTATTCCGGATAATCAAATTAAAGCTGCCTGTGAGAACCTGAAGAACAATCTCATAATACTGAGTGATAAAATGGCAGATGAATTTTAATCTTCATAAATGCAAAGAAATGCACAAAGGGAAAAATAACCCTAACTGTGAATACACATACATACGTAATGATGGGCTCTAAAGTAGTTATTACCACTCAGGGAAAAGATCTTCAAGACACCAGCTTAAGCCTAGCGGCATTCAAAAAGCAAATAGACTGTTAGCAATCTCAGGAAAGGAATTGAGGCTAAAACAGAAAACACCATTATGCCACCAAGAGTGGACTCACATCCTAAGTATTGCATGCAGTTCTGGTCATTCAACCCGAAGAGCGTGTAGCAGAACTAGCAGAGGTGCAGAGGGGGACAGCCACTCTCATCAGAGACTTGGAAGGGCTCATTTGCAAATGGGAGATTTAGTGGACTAGGATTCTTCTGCTGAACAGATGTCACATAAAGGGATACGGTAATGGTATATGAAATTAGTCACGATATGGATAAAGTGCAAAGGGAATTACTATTTAGCACTTTTCATAATAAAACCCCCATGATTACCTAGTGAAAATATCAGCAGGCAGGTACCCAACAAAGAAAAGGTTTTTTTGGTTTGGCTTGGTTTTGTGTTTTTCCCCCCTGAGAACACATAACTGAACTGTAGATCTCATTGCCCCAGGAGGCTGGGAAAAAGAAAGTTTAAATGGCCCTAAAAAGGAATTAGATGCGTTTATAAAGGACAGTTAAGCACAATGATCCTTAGGCAGCCTCCAGCTCAGAGATTCTTTAAGATACTGAGAGATAGGAAGTAGGAAGGTGTGAGAGGGAGAAGCTTATGTCTGCTTTGTTTCTTGTAGTCTTTTCCCAACCATCTGCTCCGAGCGGTACTTAAAGACAGGATACAGGTTAGGCAGAGAGTTATTTTGAGCCAGTAAAGCAGACCTTATGTTCTTACTATGTTTTCCTCACTATGTGTAAAGTAGGAATTTATCTTTCTTCAGCGCAAGATCCAACTTTCTTTCAACTATGGAATCACAATAAAAAACTCCAGAATTCTAATTCTAATTCCAATTCTAATTCTAATTCTAATTCTAATTCTAATTCTAATTCTAATTCTTATTCTAATTCTAATTCTAATTCTAACATCCTAATATAAACAAATAACTCTAATCACTTAATAATGTATTATTTTGAAAACAATTTGGATAATTGCTAGAATAGAATGAAAACCAGTTTTCATTTGTTCAGGAATAAAAGCAGCTTTAAAACTATGGATATCTCTAGTTTTTCTGGTCAATATCACATGTAAATTTAGACCAAAAAGACTTCTACAGCTACTCATCTAGATATGTAATAAAAGTTTTTGTAGGCCTATACTTTCCCAGTTCTGACTGAAGTCCATGAAAGCTACTAACACTGAATATGCCTGAAAGAACTACAACGTATAGACTTGCTTTTATACAACCCTAGTGCATTATTCTGATGCTGAAGGTTTGAGCAAGTCGTCTTTCCTTTTCTTCCAAGAAAAAATTATTTATGCCAAAGCACTTTACAAAGAAAAGTACAACTTCAAATGATGATAAAGCCCACCACACTAGCAACATTCTGTGAAATCCAAGCTGAGGTAGGCATTCCATATTCATTTCAATTGAGTGCTAGCCATACATGATTTTAATTTTAACAGTAGCAAGGAATTTGGCATCTCTCATCAGGGACTCTCACCACAGCATGACAAAAATCCACATTGTATGAGCTATGCAGCCTAGGAACACCTGATCACAGTTATCCTTTTAGTTCAACTCCTTTGATGAGCAATTGCCTTTGGGAATGTTTTAAGTTTGTGGAGAAAATATATCTCTGGCAAAGACTTACAGTGATGGGAATACATTACATAGAAGGAGAAACTCCAAGAAGAAATCCACAATACTTTCAACCAGTTTAAAAGCTCATCTTGCTTTGCTTGGTGTTGCAAAATTCTGTGTGCATGAATATGTGCAAAGCTGAACTAGCATTTGGCCACACATACTGTTTAAAAAACAAGAGCTGGGACTCAGTTCTCAGAAGGATCAAATCGATGGTGGCACTCTTTCAACCTCAAATTCAGCACAAGTCTTTGTACAAAATCTCAGCTGATGGGCACTGAGTCATGTGAAAGGCAATGTACAACAGCAAAAGCTGAAGGGCAGTATTCCCACTTCAAACATCTCCTTTCAGTTGCACACGATAGTAATGAATTTTGATATTCTGCTTTCCTTATATAGCTCCCTACAGCAACATCAGTGGGAGTTCTGCATACATAAGGAGAGCAGAATAGCAAAACAGAGAACCAGTGGCTCAGAAGTTATGGTGATTAGAACAGTAGAAAGAGCTAGATTAGGTCAATAGGACATGAGATGAGCATGCCTTCACTATTACCACTCACATTAAATTGACCACACTAATAACTGTGAATGCACTCTGAAATATGTGCAAATTCGTTATCTCTGTATAACATTGCACATGCAACAGGAACATAAAGCACAGTTAACTTTTTAAGGCAAGTCGTCTTTTGGGGAACACAAGTATTTGTTTTGCAAAGCAGGACATTGTATAAACATCAGCTCCACCTTTCCCCCAGGCAAGCATTTAAAAAGTTTTCTTATTGATTTTTCAAAGCCAACTGTATTTGTAATAACAATGCCTAACTGAATTACTATGGCAATAACGGATCACATTTGCTATCCCAGGAAAGGAATAAGAATCTGCCATTATGTCTCTTTCTCAGATTAAGAACTAAGGAATAAAAAATGTCCTGAACGCACTAAATATTCTAGCTGGATTTTCTACCAATCTGGTCATTTCTAAAAAATATTCCAAGGGAAGAAAAAGTTATTACATTTTTGTGAATCTCAAGAACAAATGAAGGAAACATGAGCAGAACAGTGACCCAGAGATGATGGTTGGCAGAGAAATGTATGTAGGGGGCTTGATTTCATTTTTTTAAGTGTCCCAGTAATGGTGGGAAGAAAGCCAGCACACATGCAATTTGCCCATCAGCCATTAATTGTCAGTGACCGCTGCCACAGTCATTCAAAAACTATTAGAAGTGAGAGAAGGAAAACTTATCACAAAGGCATACACAATCGAGAATAAACACTGTTTGCACACAAATTTTAAATGTGGATTGCACTGCCACCAGAATACACATTGTTCTCTCTGGAAAGAATATTCATGAAGACATAATTACATTTGGTGCTGCATAAACAAAATCTCAAAAAGCACACTCCTCATCTGAGTAGGGAACCCTTCAAGTCAATCAATAATGGGAGCCTACACTGAGAAAAAGGCAAAACCTCCTACTTACAGATGACATATTTTTCCACCTAATCCAATGCTCTTCAGTGGATTTCAACAGAAGCCATTCAGGGGGTTTTGAAGAAGTCCCCTGTCACCTTTCACTAATTGAGAGTTTATTTGGGCTTCTTTAAAAAAATAATAAATCTGTAGGGTTCTTTCAATATTAAGCTGTAGAAATTTAGCAACAGGATTTGCCAGCTTTCTTCTTCTCTTGTACTAGTGTCACTCATAATCTTACTGATGCTTAAGTAAGAGATGAAAGCATGTTTATTACCTTCCTTAATCCTTAACAATTAATTCTAATTCTGCTTTTGCCTATCTAGTGATAGTGCGGATAGAATAAATACTTCTGTTCTTTACTAAAGGAAATGTTCCTTTAACTAGCAACTTTATTTCTTGCAGGATTAAGATTAGGGGGGAAAGACTGTTTGCTTTTACTCCTTCCTAGACCAAATTCTACTCTTTTTAACTATGTGTTAGATTCCATTTCAGTCAGCAAAACAACAGAGAATTCAAGCTGGGTGTAACAAAATTTTAATGCAATATCATTTACTGAAATGGATAACCAGGACTATACTTTTCTACCAAGCATTAGCTGTTTAGTTTATTTATAGTTATTTACATGTTAATTACATTCTAGCTACAATCAGGAATTTTTTAAACAAAAAAGTGATGTGAAAATTCTAGCAAGCAGCAACCAGGCAATATTGTTCTACTTACCATGACCATTTTACTAGGCCAACAAAAGTCCAAAACCACAATTTAACTTCTCAAAAATTGACACCCACATTTAATGAATAATCTAGACTACTCAGTAGAAGTCAAATATGGCACTATGAGACCAGATGTCATAGGGAAGCATGAGAACAGAGGGATGGAGAGAAGAAACTAAAGGTGATATAATCCTTCAAGAATTTGAAAAACAAAGACATGAATAAAACACAGAAAGTTCAAAAAATTTTGAAAGTCCCTGTGCTGGTTTTGGCTGGGATAGAGTTAATTTTCTTCATAGTAGCTAGTACGGGGCTACAGTGTTGATAACACAGGGATGTTTTAGTTGCTGCTGAGCAGTGCTTACACAGAGTCAAGGCCTTTTCTGCTCCTCACCCCACCCCACCAGCGAGGAGGCTGGGGGTGCACAAGCGAGGAGGCTGGGAGGGGACACGGCTGAGACAGCTGACCCCAGCTGACCAAAGGGCTATTCCATACCATATGGCGTCATGATCAGCATAGAAAGCTGGGAAGAAGAAGGAAGGGGAGGACATTTGGAGTGATGGTGTTTGTCTTCCCAAGTCACCGTTAGGCGTGATGGAGCCCTGCTTTCCTGGAGATGGCTGAACACCTGCCTGCCCATGGGAAGGAGTGAATGAATTCCTTGTTTTGCTTTGCTTGCACGTGTGGCTTCTGCTTTACCTATTAAACTGTCTTTATTGCAATCCACAACTTTTTTCACTTTTACTCTTCTGATTCCCTCCCTCATCCCACTGCGGGGGAGTGAGTGAGTGGCTGTGTGGGGCTTAGTTGCTGGCTGGGGTTAAACCACGACAGTCCTTTTTGGTGCCCAACGTGGGGCTCGAAGGGTTCAATATAACGACAGGATTGATTGGAATATGCTAGATTGAATTTATAGCTGTTATTGCTGTTTAGCTATTAATTGGCAGGCTCCTGTGCTTGCCATGGGGCTTGCTTGCCTTACTGTATATTAGAGTCTAGTGCTCGTTAGTGGCTCCTTTTTGCTTTCGCTGCTTGCTGTACTGCTGTGCTGCTGATCACCTTACTCTACTGTGCCTGGGAACATCCTGATAACAGCAATGGCGATGCGCCTGGCTGGCAGATGGCCAGGGCATTGCTGCTGTTTCTGTGCTGCTGTACTGGACAGGCTGGAACTCCAGTGTGAACTCGAGTCAAAAGGACTGTGACCTGTGGATGAGTCCACACAGGAGCAGGACACCCCAAAGTGTCTATGACTGTGGATAAGTCCATGCCAGAGCAGGTACATCTCAAAGCATCTGTGGCCGTGGTTATGTCTATGCTGCAGTGGGTATACCTCTGGGGGGATTGTGGCCCAAAAATAAGTCCACACTGAAGAAGATACACTGAGAAGCATCTGTGGCTGTGGATAAGTCCATGCTGCAGCAGGTACACCTTGAAGCATCTGTGGCTGTGCATGAGGTCATGCTGGAGCACCTCAAAATGGGTGGCCATGGAGAAGCCCACAACAGAGCAGATACACCCCCAGAGGGACTGCAGCCATGGGTGATGCCACGTTGGAGGAGGTTTATTTCTGAAGGGACTGTGGCGTGGGTAAGGCCACACTGGAGCAGGTATATGTCTGAAGGCATTGTGGCCCATGGAGAAGGCCATACTGGAACAGGTGTATCTCAAAGCGATTGTGGCTGTGGATAAGTCTGTGCCACAGCAGGTATACCCTTGAAGAGACTGTGGCTCATAGATAAAGCTCCACTTGGAGCAGGTACACCCCTAAGGGACTGCAGTCTGTAGGTAAATCCAAGCCAGTGCAGGGGCAAGGGGAGCAGTTCATTACAATGTTAAACCCTATGGCCTGGTCCAAAGGGACCAGGGGTGGAGATTGTAATGGAAACACCTTTAAATTGTTGTAACCCGGGATCTGAGTTGCATGTTACAGGAATTATTACAGCAGGAACCACCTGAACCAAAGGAGGACAAGCCTTACAAGAAGCAGGGCAAGTGCAGCAGTGACCTGACCTGAGCTGGCTTTGGTGCCCAATAACTGCACACAACACATGACCTCTCCTGTCCTGAGTGACCACCATAACAGATGGAGCCCAAAGTCATGGACTAAATGAACTCAGTTGACATTTTGTGGACATTTATGGACATTTTACAGACATTTCACAGGAGTGGTCCATAGATTAAGGGAATTACATCTGTGTATTATAACAGGATAGGAAGGGGGTGGGTGGGTAACGAGAATGTATTGGATAGTGTGAGACCTGAGCATGATGTAAATGGTATGGAATAAGGGGTGGAGAATGTACTGGTTTTGTCTGTGATAGAGTTAATTTTCTTCGTAATAGCTAGTATGGGGCTATGTTTTGGATTTGTGCTGAAAACAGTGTTGATAACACAGGGATGTTTTAGTTGCTGCTGAGCAGTGCTTACACAGAGTCAAGGCCTTTTCTGCTCCTCACCCCACCCCACCAGCGAGGAGGCTGGGGGGGCACAAGGAGTTGGGAGGGGACACAGCTGGGACAGCTGACCCCAGCTGACCAAAGGGCTATTCCATACCATATGGCGTCATGCTCAGTATATAAAGCTGAAGGAAGAAGACGGAAGGGGGGGACGTTCGGAGTGATGGTGTTTGTCTTCCCAAGTCACCGTTAGGCATGATGGAGCCCTGCTTTCCTGGAGATGGCTGAACACCTGCCTGCCCATGGGAAGGAGTGAATGAATTCCTTGCTTTGCTTTGCTTGTGTGCGCGGCTTTTGCTTTCCCTATTAAACTGTCTCTATCTCAACCCACAACTTTTTTCACTTTTACTCTTCTGCTTCTCTCCCCTGTCCCACTGGAGGGGAAGTGAACAAGCGGCTGTGTGGGGCTTAGTTGCTGGCTGGGGTTAAACCATGACAGTCACCTATGAAGTGAACAGGTGTTAGATATAGCACCTTTTAGTAGTTGGGAAGCCATACAATTTAAGGTCTTTCCACGCTATTTTTCAGTACTTATCAGAGCAACAGTGTACGGTCTTGCATACTAATTACAGCCTGCATAATGTACAGGCATATTCTTTGGGTGGTGAAGAGGCAAGATAAATCAAAAGGGACAGAATAAGATGGGGACAGAATTCCCAAGCAGAAATATCATGGCACAGAAAGTGACCACAGAGAACTGGGGGGTAGAAAAGCACATAGAAACATCTGTCTCTTTGAAAAAAGCAGACCACCAGAAAAAAATGGCAGTTTTAATTAATACTAATGGAGGCTGCAACCTGCAATAGCCTAATGACCCCCACTAAACCTACTGAAAAAACAATGATGAGACTGAAAAGTCTATAAAATTGCCTGCCCACCAAATCACCAATGATGGCAGAGCTCTCCCACTTCCACAGCTGAACCAGAAAGAAATGAAATTATTTTTCTAGTTCAATGGAGGAAACTAGGGGATCAATTCCAGACAGAAACCCTTAAAAGATGAATGTCTTGAGTATACAGAAATATATGAATCCCAAAATAGCTAAAGCTGACTTCCTTCACCCTGTTTGTAACGGTGAAAATGTCTAAAAAACTGACATAAGTTGAAGATAAATTGGTGGTCAAGCAAAAGGCACAGGATAAAAAGCATGAGCTCCATCTTGTGAGAGCAGACACTTTCAGATACAGTAGTTGCACATGACCATGACGGACCTATCAGGGGTTGCTGTAGTATCTCTAAAAATGCTTAATTATGAAAGTGATATACAATTATTCTGGTTCCTTTTTGGACAGAAGGAACAGGACTTTCAGATATGGATATAATGTTTCTGTTTCTGTAATGGGAAAACTGGGATCACCGAAATTTTCTTAAAGGAGTAAAAAATGCAGAATTGTGTTCTTCTGTAAGGGAAAACCTTGCTCCCACAAGTAAGTGTTCTATTATAGAGAAGGTAAACTATAATTATAAATTCCATAAGCAAAAACTTTTCTTGTAAAAAGGAATAATCACGGACTACTTAAGAGAAAATAGATAAGAGAAATCCAGCTGGGATTGAAAGAGGCAAAAGGTGTCTGCTAGTTTAAAAAAAATAAATCCAACCACCCCTTACCCTTACTCCATCCCCCCAAAAAAGCAGAACTTTTTGACAGAGCAATTCATGTCTTTCATGATGGTGTCAGTGCTGAAAGAAGAAATCAAAATTTCTAAAACTAAAACAATTGTCACATTTTTCAAAGTCCATTTGAGCAAAATTACACTGAAACAAAGTCCAAGGTCCAGTACGTTTAACTATGCAGACAAAAGAAGCTGTAGCTTCTGAGTTATCTCCAGAGTCAAGCAGAGCAAACACTATTATCACTGCAGTGCCAGGATAGGTGTAGGTTATCAACAGGGAGATGTTATCAAGACTAAATAATTTCTCAGACAAAATTGCTAGTTTGCACTATTGTTAATAGTTTTGACAGTAAGTTATGACTTTTTTCCCCTCCTTCATGCACCAGAAGGAAGAGGATCCAATGGAAGAACTGGGTGTTACTCCTTTGTACAGGGAAGCTCCCTGGGCAGCCTCCCAGTCTCAGGAGTTACCAGAATCTGGCCTGCATGGCTACAGAAATATGCACCTATGTAGATACGCAAGTATGGCTCATTTGCCTTTGTTTATAGCAAGTGACTACATTTATCTGGAATCCCTCTGCATTTCTATGGCCTTTTCATTTTTACAGTTGCATAGACAACAAAGATCCGATGCTTCACCAGAATGTGTAATCAGAAATGATTATTTTGATCAAACGTTAGACTATATTCTTCAGAATTGAATTACATATAAAGATTTGATGTTTAAAAGAAACAAATTCTAACATTTCCATCTGGATTCCAGAATACTGCCCGTTTGCCTCACCAGTCCTTTGCTCCTATCTTTACTAGGCACAGGGCTTTCTCATAGCCAGCAATTTTTCCCTCTTTATCTTTATATGCTGAAATAATTCTAATGTTTTAAGGCATCACAAATCCAAATCTCTTTTTATATAGCCTGCAACACGTTCTCCACATCTCTGCTTTTTATACTTTCCACCTTTTATAGCCACTTATTCTACTCTAACACTTTCCACTACTAATTCAGAAAATGCAGTTCTTCCCTTCCCAAGGGTTCTGCAGCAGCCACCATCCACATCATAAATACCTATGCGTTCCTCCCACTTGGGCAGATACACTTCTCAAAACGCTTGAAATGTTCCCACAATATTTTTTTTTCTCTCCCACAAACAGTTCTTATCTGCCACTGGGTCCGCAAGTGTATTAGTCATGAAAGGCAGTGGCTTTTTGAAGTGCTGAGTTACCTGTCAAATCTTAAATACAGGACATCTGTGCTCAGGCAGGATTTTCCAGCTCCATTTAACAGGGACTCCAACACTCACTTTGAGGACATTAGTCTGGAATCAAAGCCCAGGCCTCACAAAAGGAAAATTACTGAGACCTTTTTTAAAGCATATTACAAAAATAAAAAGAAACGGGAAGCCAGGAAGTCATAAGTATAAGGAATTTAGTTAATACTAAGTAGAAACCCTGAGGTAGCTGTATTTGTGAAGCTCAGCTGCTAAAGGTATGGAAAAGCTTGGATTCATCTTCACCTGTCTATAAATGCATTGCATTATACGCAAAGAACAATCAAAGAATTTAGAAAAAAATGACAAATAATCTGCCTTTAAAAGTATCTGAAAAACAGTGAGTGTTACTAAAGATATTAACGAGTCATTATATTTTTTATTTGGTAGCAATGTGCTTTGAAAGGATTGCCAGGAAATACCCAACAGGTCTGCACAAAAAGGCAAAGTGTCCATCCAAGAACATCAAATTGTTTTTAACTTCTAAATTCAATGAAATTGCTGACCTTCTGGATGAAATTTAAAATGAGGCCATTATGAAGATTAATTTTTAAAAAGGAGAAGATTGCCATTCCTTTTTCATTAATGACCTCTGTTAAAAACAAGAGCTTTCATAAAAAAGCCAGAGGGAGGAGAAATAATAAAAATGAAGGCAGCTGGACATATTGTAATGCATATAATCCCACAAGCCCCTCTTTGTTAAATGTATCATGCTTCATTGCCGTTTAGAAGTCAAGGATTGAAGGATTAAGGCTACAGAGAGAATAGGAATAAAAATCATGTACTCTGATTTCTACTTATGATTAAATAATATTTCAGAATGAATTTCAACTTTTTGTTCTTTATTGGCATGAAGGCCTTGAGTATGATCTTTGCTAAATATGGTGTTGTGAATTCTTTTCTATGTGAAAAGATTTTCTTTCAGAATTTCCCACATTGGAGCATTCCTTTCAATGGTCCTTGCAGGAATATTTCAGGCCACCTCTATTCTCATACCACACAATGCTTGCATTTTAGTGGCAAAAATCGACCTCGTGCAGTCAGTGAGAATTTTGCTACTCGCTTCAGTGGTGAGTGGAATCCAATTTATAGCTCGTTAAAGATGTGAATTGTTAAAACTCTGGCCCTGTTTCTCCTGATGAGTTTAAAAAATCTCTCTCCCTCCCTTTCTAAATTTCATTACACATTCCAGCAGAAAACTACTTAAGCTTAGCCACTTAACTTGGCAGCGAAATGAAAAAGGGATGTTATCAGAAAATGGACGTGAGGAGCTCCAGCAGCACCAGCAGAAACGCAAGCTACCATGGCCGTTTTGTGGTGGCCATGTAGTCTTGGACCACCTTTCAGTTGCAGTGTAGTTTAAACTGTACTGTCATGTTAGCTCCAGTTTGCTGGCTCTGTTTTGGGGTCCATCACTGCTGAATTTGTTGATTTTATTCTAAAATTAAATTATAATTTGAAAAAGTTTTACAAAATAAGTCAACCTTTATTGCCATTTTAAAATGTATTATACATTATATCTTACATCACTGATGAACATTCTGCATTCCTTACAGTGGGCATTTATTATACGTTATAATAAAGACTTAAACTGTAAAGGGCCATATATCAAAAATAATACTTCATATCTCTATGAACTTTTTCAGCTGAGAACCTCAGAGCACTTTACAAGCAAAGCAGTTTCACAGCCGCATGAAAGGTGTGTTTACATGACCCGCTTTCATAAACACTGGAACTTGAAGTGATATGTTTTTGTAACTGCATGAACTAATTAGAATGAAAGCCTGTGATTTTCCTCATCAAAGACCATGGGACAAGTTAGTAGCTTCCTCGACCTGCATTTACCAACCTTTAAAATCCTCAGGTCGCTGGAAGAGTTACTGTCGGGCTAACAATACCTCTACAGGCAGGGATCCTTGCAGCCTGTGCGCTGTGTCAGCAGGCAGCTGCAGGATGCCTCCAGGTCTCGGGCATCTCCTCATTTAAATACACAGTCTGAGTGAGCAGTGAGAGCAGTGAGTGCAAGACAGCCAAGTGCTAGCTGAACAATCAAGGAAAATAGACATTTTTTCTATAATTTTATTCATTCTTGTCCCTGCAATTACCAACTCTATTTAAGATTAAGGTTAGTACTCTACAGGGATTTGTATGTCTGAGGTTGTGAGAAACCGTAATGGTTCTGAAAGCAAAGCAATACTTAATAGTCCATTACAGCTTAAAGGACTTATCCGTCACGCTGGTAAGTGTGCTCCAAGGAAGTGCTCCGTGCACCCAAGAGTTTCCCCAGGCAGACACCAGCAGGTTGCCCAGGGCTGGCCCCAAGGCATAGACAGCCAAGGCATGTACATGTGGACAGCTATTTTGTCCTCAATGTTATTCAAGGATGAAGAAGAATTACTCTTATAAGCTGTGTCACTGCAATCAGGTTGTCCAGAGAAGTATCTTCTGAACTCCCAGGAGGAAACACTGATGAGGTGCCCCCTTTCTGATTTTTATTATCATTATTGTGACTTTGGCATTGAAGGTTTGTTTGGTCAATTAATGTCCAGCTGGTGTTGCCAGCACTAAATGCCCTTCAAAAGGTCATGAGAGTTCAAGAGATTTCTTGTTACTGTTTAATTGACCCAAAATTGAAAATGTTAGTTGAAAAAAGCATGTTTGATGTGTTCTCAAATGACAGAAAAAATTAATTGTGATCAGTATTATTACAAGTAATGCCAGCTCCATTACAAAACTGATGGCATTAAATAGTACTTAAAAATGGGGTTAATAAACTGCAAAATAGAGTTCTAAGTACAAACTCTGTGGTTTAAAGATGCAATATTCTTATCATCTGGAAACACCTGGATTTAAGTCAAAACTGGAAATGAATTTGGTAGTCTGTCAATCCATTTCCTAATTCCTAGTCATTTGTTCATATCACAAAGCCACCAGGCAGCAGCGCGTGATGGGCAGTCCCTACTCAGAAGTGACTCAGGCCTGGAACAGGAAGGGTTTTGATGTCTGAATTGAAAAGCATTTGCAGACCAGTATCAAAAGTTTGCAGCAAAATTACTCATGTGTGCCTGGCACTTTCAGCTGAACTCTGTAAGCATTGCTTACTTGCCCTTGGGAAAAAAAAACAACAGTCCTTGGCACAGCAACTCAAACCATCCCAGAGGAGATGGTTTAAAATGTCTAGGGACAATGTCATGCTCTATGTTGCTCTCATATTTTCTCTCTGGATTGATTAATCTGACATTATATTCTACACCCCACCTGGCAGAGGAGCTTACTCAACATGTTTTTCTCACTTGCAGGATAGTATCTTTCCCAGGCTGTAAGAGAGAAAGTTGGTGTGTTTTAAAATAAAAGAAATACGTCCCCACACATTTTTTTGAGAAACATGTATAAGTCCCATGCTCAAGAGAGGATGCAGAGGAGGCAGACTGGCTCTTAGGTGGATGTGATACTTCAGAGCCTTGAATATTTTGCTAAGCTCTGGAGAGGATCAAGATTCGAGATGCAAGCTTGTGATTAACCTTTCCTCTTTTCCGTCTTCAGCTATCTCCCTCTTCATTGTGCAGCCTTTCTGGCTTGTCATTTTGTACTCGATTCCCTACCCACAGATAAATTCCCAACATGGGTATCTGGATTCCCTTTCAGGCACCAGGTCACCACATATCAGGTGTTGCAGCAAGTACCCAGTAGGTGCCCACATCAGCTACGATGGGGAATTCGTTGCTTTTCCCTTCACAGAGAGAGCACCTCCTTGGCCATATCCTATCCATCACGATTGTGCACTACACTTCCTCTCCCATTTGAAATCACCTAACATGTACATATTGAGACATAACAGTTCTGTATTTTTTGTGGAAAATATTAACTAGCATTTAGACTCCAGCCTCCAAGTGCCTTCAGTGAAGAAGAGTTACACCCACTTCAAATATTTCTGAAATTTCATGTGAGATGGGCAGGTGGATAGACAGAAAGTTTTTTCAATGTGGTTGGCAGCTGTTTTTTATTAACTGAGGCCAAGAGGAATAATATAACTAACTAAATAATGTAAACTAACTAACTAACTAAATAACGTAAACTAACTAAATTTTTATGAATTGCATGGCTGCCATGGACCATGGACTGAAAAATGTATTAGAGACAGACACTTCTGTGGCCTTTATTTATCTGTGGCTTAGTCATATGTTATAAATTAACATTAAGATAAAATTCTCCAAGAAGGCTTTCCTGAAAAAATGCACATATGAACTGCTAATAAAATAAGCAAAGGTCTCTTTATATATAGAGTCTCATTCTATATAAAAGCATTATTTTATATGGTGACCTATTTAATAACCAACAACATTCCAGCATTTGAAGAAAAGAATTAAGCTATGCTGGTACAAAGTCTAAAAAAGAGACTCTCCTCAACATATTTCCAACAGCAAATATAATTCCCTGGAAACAAGGTTTAAAATAGTAATGCTGGTAGACCCTTGACTATAGTGGAACAAATGGTACCATTTAACACACAATGTAACTAGCACTTAGCATTAGGTATCAGTCATGACTTGCATAATTTTAGGAGTTCTTATTTTGATCAAGAAAAAAAGCTACTTTTCTGAAGATTATATTTCTTTCTACTTTGATTTCCTGGGGAAATGAACTTTATGGGTTCATACTGTCTGTCTGTTCACCGTTTGCTAAAGTCTGAATCTATTGCTAGTTTTCAACTAAATTTAGCTGAGACACAGATATCTCAAAGTTAAATACATCACCCCTGCATCAGATAATGTTATACCCTCAGATAATGTTATACCCTCAGCTCAGCAGGTACTTGTCTGGCCTGCACAAGCTGATTTGGTTTGCAGACAACTTAAAAAAAAAAAAAAAGCCTTTTACAAGCCACCAGGAGAAAAATTTGTAGGAAGCAATAAACAGAATACCATGCTGAGAGACACAGGGCTCTGGGTCACGCAGCACTAGACAAAACCCAAAAGCTAGCCTTCTCTCACAGTTCACGTTGGGGTCCATTCATTCAACAGAAACAGGGGCTTGATCTGGAGTTGCAAGATGTCCTGCTAATGCTTCGTCCACTCAACAGTGTAGGGCACCTCCTCCTCATTCCGCATCCTCCTCTACCCATGTACAATGCTGCTTCGTCCAAGTTTCACATGTAAATCTCTGATGTGGATACATCCCAATCAGCCAAAAAGTCCCACACTCCTCTGTACCTTAGGCTGATGAAAGATTTGGTTTCAAGCTCTACCACTCTACTGCTATTACTTCAATCAAATGAAAACCTATTTGTAGATAAGTTTTTCTCTGCTACAAATTGCCATTAGTAGGCATTGCCACACATAAATGGTATCCATAAAAGATAAAAGTTCAGTACGTGGTTTCCAGTGAAAATACATATAAAGGAATCAAGAAGTAATGCTTTACCCATAAAACCAGCCTGCCTATGCCCAAATGCATGTACGAAATAAAAATATGAAGGGTTGATATGTCTTACTACAGCATAGTGAAGAATCAGGTAAACAATGACAAAATATTTCTTATTATGTTTGTGATTTACTTTAAGTTACAATGTTGGATAGAGTTATGCATATGCTTAACTATAGAGCAGCTTGCACTTACTAAAAGGAAGGAGGTGTATGCATACAGACATTCTACAGTTTGATCGTGACAGAAATGCTCAAAAATTCTGTGTAAATAAGAAAAAAAAGCATGGCTAAAAGTACTGAAAAAAACTGCTTGTGTCATGAAGCAATCTGAGTCACATGTATTTTTTTGATGAAAAAATATTGATAGGTATTCAGTATGAATTAAACCTAGAAACCAAGTGCTCCAGTTTTGAGACCATTTCTTACTTATTTTATACGTTCAGTTGCAAAATCTTTACAAGTGAAAAGAAAAATTATTTATAATTAAAACAAAACCGTTTCAAACACAAACAGATTTTTAAGATGCTCATCATGAACAGGAATTATGGAGATTAATGATAAGACCAATTATTTACTCTTTCTTTTCATTATTTTTTATAATGAAATATTCCATATAAATATTCCATATAAATAATCTTCTCAAAGGAAGAAGAAAAGTATCAGATAGCAAATACAAAAAAGAACAATGAATTTAAAATCTTGTTTTTTAAAGCAGTAGATTAGGTTGAATTTTATGCCTAATAATAATAATAATAATAATAATACCTCATAAGTCTACTGGATCTCTTGGTATAGGATTTATTTGCTGGCAGCTGAAGTTAAAATGGATATATGCAATGGTTCATTATGTGGTTTGAACTCTTAACAAGAAATTTAAAATATATTAACTGTAAGCAAGATGAGAAAGACAGTCCTAGATTTTATTCCTTTCATGGCAACAGTCAAACAAACGAATGATATTACGAAAAGTTATTAATTTTAACGAAGTCTGGTGAATTTTGAGAAAACATTTGTTTTAGATTCCTGTTTACATTTGTGGAAATATAACAACAGAGGTCCTCATATAAACTTTCCTTTGTTGCTGGAAGTCTGAGTTTGATTTTTACCAGAGTTAGGGAGGAGGAACACCTGCTGGAAACAAGCAAAATAGTCAAGACTGCAGACTAATTGCTGGGCTTCAGTCATTTCTAGGATTAGCATAGGGCATGTAAAAATTATGAGGCAGTAGCTTAGAGCAGGAACATGAAGAGGGACTGTATGTTAAATTGTGAGGTTTTGAGAAAGAAGCATTTTTCAGCATTAGAAAACATTTTTTTTTAAATCTGAGCACCATTTAAAGAGGTTTCCAAACTGAACATGCAGTGAACAAAGGTGCTCCTGTGTCTCACAAGAGATGTGTCCAGCTGAAAATGTACTACATAAAGTTTCAGAAAAAAGTAAGGAAATGTGAGGTTATTTACTCATGTGAAAGATTATTGGTTTCCCAGGATTGTTATACCCTTGAGATTACAGATAGCCTAATCAGCAATCACCCTTATGATTCTGAGTTTAACATTTGCCTTCTGTTTTGGTGGTTTGTTTTTTTTTTGTTTTTTTTTGGCAAGAATCATATTAAATATATAAATATATATGTTTAAAAATTAACTTATAGCAATAAATCTACAGCTTTGATTTTTTTGAGAAATTCTGAAATGTTTAGAGATGATTGATCAAGATGATGACAGTGTTCTCAAAGAAGGAAAGGGAGCTGAATTCCTGAATTTGTGACTGCATGTGCACACTGCATGTGCCACAACCCACTGCATGTGCCACAACACACTGCATGTGCCACAACACACTGTATGTGCCATGCAAAGCCCTAAGAAGTCTGGGTGAAAAGGAAAAGGGAGAAGTCCTGTACGCCATGAAGTGGCAGGGCAAGGATATGTGGAGGTGGAAAGTACTGCTATTAGAAAAAGGGAATTTGCTTGGAGGACTCAAGATGAGAGATGTCCAATGGGAGATGTCATACGTAGCACGAAACAACGGGCTCAACTAGGAGAGAAAGATGAAGAGGACAAGGGTAGATGTGTGTGTTGTCGGCGTGAAGAAGAGCGCTGAAGCGGTGCGTGGCAGTGAGCTCACCAAAAGGTATCACCTGTGACTATAGGAAAGGCGAGAAGGATAGCCCGACAAAACGTGACAGAAGGGTAGGGTTCAGTTCAAGATGAAGACACCTAAATGTAGTAGTCTGTCTATGTACAGGTGTTTACATGTGAACCAGATATCGGTGTCCTCTCATTGTCAAAATAGAGATGATATTCACAGTCAATGAAGTTCAAAGGCAACTTGGCTCACCCTAAATAAGCATCTATATTTTGCAGTCAATTTGGTGGGTGTAGAGGAGATGGAAAGACAGATGACAGATAAATGCTAGGTGAAATCAAAGCTTTATTTATAGTCTTAAGCCTACTTGTATTTGAAAACTAAGAGATAGGAGAAAGGAGGTTGACAGAAAAAGAAAGGGAGGGGTAAGAGTGATGGAGACTACTGATTGGGATGGATTAGTAATGAAATAAGTGAAATTTGTAGTAACAAAATAAGTAAAATTTGATATATCTGATCCCAGGAGATTTCAACAGCTGTTCAATCCCCAAATTGGATAAAGAAGTAAATGTTCACTTTTCTCCAGAATGGAAAGTTTCCTAAAATTAATTAAAGAATGTGAAGAATTTTATTACTACATTTTTTAACAAAAAATGAACTTTCTAAACTCTGAGATATTTAATGTCATTAAGGCTGAACTGCCTTTCAATATTAAACTACATTTTTTTTGCCTTATGGGACTTGTCATTCTTTTCCATATTCTCTCCCAAAGAACAGACTCTGTTGGTAGACCACTCACATAATATACTTGTAATCATGAAAATCCTGTGAGTCTGCTATGTAATATGACTTTACAGAAAATGTAGCAACCAGGGAATCTAGCTCACACAAACAAAGGGGGCAGAACTATAACTTCTGTAGTACTCTACAGATACAAATTGGTATAACCAATGTTGATGTGGAAAAAAAAAAAGGAATCACTTAAAAGAAGTATTCCAATTCAGAAACCCCAAATATTTAATTCATATTTTCAGGAGAGAAAACACAATTATTTTTAATAAAGTCAAGATTTTCTGGAGGAAATCAGAAATGTGCAAAAAATTCTAGTTCTTATTGAAGAATTGCCAGCTATTTCTGCTTATTGCTATTATGAAACTCATATAGGCACCATACAAACAGAGAGTAAGAGGCAATTCTTGCTTCAAAGACCTGCCATCTAAGTAGATCTGACAGAGCAAAAGTCGAAGTAATTTGTTGAAACTCACACAGAAGTTCCATGACAGAGACAGAAATAAAGATCAGCCCTTAAAACCTCGTGACCTACAAAGGGGTTTAGAGCAGTGGGTGTCATTAAAGGAAAACAGAAAGAGTCCACAGCACGGACGCAAAGAAAGCTTGACTTGGTAGAGCTTGTCAATCTCTTGGCAAAGGCTTGTGAAAATTTTTCCAAGAGGAGGGATGTGCTGGAAGGTTGGTTCAGATTTTGCAAAGAGAAATGAGTAAGCACCGGGATTTGCAGATACAGAAGTCAGAGAAAATGAAGATATCGTATTTGGCAAAGGAATATTGAAGACCTGAAAACAGAAGAGAGGAAATGCCTGGAGCAGAAGGCCCCCTCAATAGTGCTAGCCCAGAACATCAGGACTCAAATATTGTACGCTGCTTGGATGTTTTCTGGTGTGGAAACCGTGTGCTGGTGGCAGAATGGAGAAGGAGGATTTGGCAGGATTTGCACTGAAAGGAGAACACAAAATTTGGGTTGTTCAAAATGAAAACCTGATTGCAGAATCTGATAGGTGATAAGGACATCATAATGTATCTCAGTGAATCAGTACAAGTTTCAGATGTGACAAAATGAATGTCACTGAAAAACACAACTTATGCAGATAGCAATAAAGAAGCAAGGTAGGTATCATTGCCTATCTAAACACTGATATCTTTCTAAAATTTTGTATCTCTGAATAAAATGTGCCAGAATAAATCATAAAGTGTAACAGAAAAGATGTTTGGCATAGAAAACATCTACCAAGCCATAGCTGAAAAGCGTGTGAAATTAATCCTTGATCTTACATTAACTATAAACACAAATTCCAAATCCCTGTGTGCTATAACAAACTCCCTGGTGTTGGACCTCAATGGCAAGGTACAGTCATTTTAAGGCATATTGGACATTTTAAGAACCTTTTCTTCTGCATGTGTTGGATTAAGAAAAAAAACCCAAAACCCACAACAATTTTTGAACAACTGAAGAACCTTAGGAAAAGAGAGGATGTCGCAGGAACAATCTCTGTAAGAACAGAAGATCTCTCCCTAAAGTCTTTTATGCTTCACTTCAAGTACTTTGCATTAATGAGATGAGCAACTCTTAAAAGAACAACATGACCCAGCATGCTATAGTAATTCAATAATCCAGTGGACAAATAACTACAAAATAATGCTGTTTCTTTAATGCACCGATCTTAATTTTAAATTGTTTCAGATATTTTGGGTTTTTTTTAATATTTCAGTACTTATTGTGATGTCAGTATAAAACGCTAACAGAAAAAGAAAAAAGAAAAAAAAAAGTAACACACATTTACCCCAAGTAACTCTGTGATATGTTACTCCATAGATATTGGTGGTTTTTTCTTCTGCTTTCTCCACTAATATTCCTTAAGGATCAGGCAAAGATAGAGCTTCATTTAAGTAATGTGAGAGATTTATGATGCAAAACTCCTGTGCCCTTGTTTTGTTTCAGTAACACATTTCTGTTGTATTCACTGTAGAATTTACTCCGGGAGCTAGTGTTGTCAGTGCTAGAATAAGCATCACAAAATCATTCAGACATGTAATTTCTGATGTCAGAAGAGAACGTCAGAATTACTGCTGAAATAAGGAAGGGATTTTTGGAATATAGCAATCTTTCAAAATGAAGCCATTTACAAAAAAACCCAGGAACATTCTTTCTCAAACCACTGACCCTGCATTTGATACAGAAAGCAGCTCTTCAGTGACCTCCTTATCAGCCCAAAACGGCACGGAGTTTTCTTTCTGTTAATAGTATTTACATTACCAAATCAATGTATTTTGGAAAATTTGAAATAAATCAGATGCAGTACATGAAAACCTATTAATACATTTAAAATATTTTAAAATGCTTTGAATTAATGCAAATAGCATGCATGCATTTAATCCTCTGTATCTCACAATAATAAAATAAGTAACAGTCTTTAGAAATCATTACTTCTTAACTGGCTAATTGAACTGACACTGAACTATAAAACAATGGAAAAAAACCTCCTCAGAAAAAGATCTGTTACAATGTATTTTTACTTGGCTTTATTACATGATTTTGATTACTGAAACTTTACCAGAGAAAAAATAGAAATTATACTGAATGCATATAAGATAGTTCAATATGATCGGTATTATTTCATATCTCTGAATCTGTGAATATAGTAATCTCTCCTGCACAACAGCTACAGCTCCTTTAAGCATCCTCAACACTATTTACGCTTTTAAATGTTAAACCATTAACAATGCAGTACCCCCCAAATCCAGTCTTGAACTCTGACAGACACTGATCTCTTTTCTCCCTCCCACACCCTGTTTTATCAGACACTATTTTGTTTAAATTGGCTACTAAATAGCATAGCACTGTACCTTTAAATACAAATCAAACAATATTCATATTCCCACGGTGCTGCTAGTTTCCCTTATGCATTGAATCGCCTGTAGATTAAAAGCTCAGAATCTGAAAAGGGATTCTGTTCTGCAGACCAAAGTTCTCTGTAGGAGATGAGGGAGAGGGTCAGTCCCAGAGTCACACACACAACAGGCAGAAAACACACTTGTGATCCTCAGCTTTGGATAGCATCAGAAAGGGGAATAAAAAGCAGAAACACATGGCACACTGAGAACTGGTATCACTTATGGCTTCTAACCAAAGCAGCAATTAAACACCTTTCATCATTCCCCCGAATGCCTGATTTTTGTAAGAACTGAGACACACACACACACACAAAGGCAAATCCCCTCTGAGCAGCAACGAAAACTTAATAACCTACCATTTTCTTTGCACTCTTCTGGAGGTTTAGCCTTTTTCGCAAGTCGTGGATCCAGCCATGATGTTGTCTTTGTGTTATGGCTGAAAAGAAAAGAGATCACTCTGAGCAGACACATACTGAAAGGAATCAAGTTTATTCCTTAAGAAAAAAGGGTTAGTCCAACAAAATTGCAATCGATACACTTAATTTGCTTACTGATTCTAAGTAGCCCTGAAGGAGGTGTAAGAGTAATTGTGCAAGGCAGCTGTAAATTTGGCAACCTCAGCTCCCTGTCCTCAAAGCAGCTATTTTTATTAAAATCAACTAGAATGTTGCCAAGTTAACCTCATTGAAAATGCAGAACTCATCCAGAGCAAAAGGAATTTATTACAAATACAGTGTTCTCCCGTTGAACGAGTGCAAGAGACAGGATTCTGTACCATTCGCAGTTTTCGGATAGAATTATTTTCATCTTAAACCTGTCCTTTTCATAAATACAGGTTTGTTATTTCTCACCAGCAGCACTGGCAAGGCATAGAAAAAGTGATGCAAATTACAGCATGCTCCTGCAAAGTCTACATTTCCGGACAGAGTGATTAATGATACTTTGTTTAACAAACCTTTATCTCTCCATATATAATCCTTCTATCGAGATAAAATAGATATGCACAAGCTGAATGAATCATGTGGCTCCTTTCTATACTCAGAATAGATCTTTGAGGAATCAGCCATCAAATAGCGTTGAACTGGCACAAACTGTTTTCTGGGAGAATATTTTGCCAAATGAATTGATACTTAGCGCAGCTAGTGAGACTTAAAGCCAGATCTTTCCAATGTATATCTTTCCCATAAACATTTGAATTTGGAGCCAAAGATTTTAAATATATTAAGAAAGGAAAACTATAAAACAGAAAAGGATGTGATCATTACTCCTTTATTTTTTGAGATGCCTCTCCTACAATACCATCATTCAGAGACACTTCTAACCCATGTTTTATTTATCTGATACATCCTAGGAGGATGCTTGTTCCGTACAGTACTGAATTATTTAGTGTATTATTAATTTGCTGTGTCATTTTAAAGTGTACTTAAGACTTCTCTCATAAACATTAGTATAAGGTGCACAAAAACAGGGGACCTGGCAAAAAATGGATTAGGATGCAATTGGTAGTTGGTGAGTTACTGATTAACTGGTAGAGTTCATGTGCTCCAAACACCACTGGTTCCCCTAGGGAAAAATAAATGCAAAGAGCAAAGAGCCAGTTCCTTCTCCCACCTTGACTCCCTGTTTAGTCTATGGCAGATAACTTTTCCTCTGCCTCGACTTCTCTCTCTCTCTAAAAACAGAGTGATACTACCTACTTCTCAGCATTATTGTCACCATGTTAAAGCTTTCTCCACAGTTTGGATGGGAAAAAAGGTAGATGACTGTTATGTATGGATAAAGTAGCAACTAAAATGAAAATTGAGACATTTAAATTCCTATTTTAAGCATGCCCTAGTCTAGAACACCGTTCACGACAGGTGAAGAGGATAAACAAAACCTTCCCTTGCTTTGAGAGCAGAGCTATACTTGCAGAGTATGAAAAATGATAAGCCAAAGGTAAGGTAAATTTGAAACGATGCCAGCAGCCCGTGCTTGATTGCAAATGTAACTAAGATGCTTTCTCTGAAGCTCCGGCTGCCTGTGGTCTCCTGTAGGGTGTATTTTTATACCGCAGTCACAGCCTAACTGCAGCTTATGCAGACATACTTGAGCTAGCTTTAATTTAACTAGGGGAGATACTGGCAACAACGTCACTGCAGCAGTATGGAGCTCAGCGTGGGCTCATCACCCCAGCGTCTACTGAGCTACTTGGGTGCAGCCAGCAGCACACGCTGAGCTGCACACCACCATGGGTACCGTTAGCAGTGCCAGAACTCAGAGCGAGCTTGGGCATACCTGTGGAAGCTGCAGTCACAACTCTGGAGTGTGGGCATGTCTGTACAACAGCCACTCTCTCCCAGCTACTAATTCTGAATGATATTAGGGACCTCCACTGGTTGCAGGGACCAAGTCGGATTCACAGATAGTTTCCTATGGCTTTAAAAGAGTAATATATATATATATGACTACTGTTAGTAATGTTTGCTGTGGTATAAAGTGGATCTCAAAGTATTTTACAAAGGAAATCAAAATCATCACCCCTGTTTTAATGGTGGGAACATGGAGTCACAGAGTCATCAAGTGACTGTCCACAGCCCCTACACAAGCCAGTGGCAGAGTCAGTACTAGAAGTCAACTCTGTTGCAAGTCAGCTGGCCAGTGCTTTTCTCACAAGTCCACACAACATCAGAACAAACCAATTCACCAGCCCTGAAAAAACCCCTATGACATTTCTAGAATACACCTGAGAAATGAGTTTTCAGGCATCTGTAAAGACAGGTGCCAAGCTCAAAATAAGCCAAATTCAGTATTAATGTTTAAAAATGTGAATTAGTTGAATTACAGCCCCCAAGGCTTTTGTTGAAACTGAGAACAACAAGCAAACAGTTACGCTTCCCTTCAGCATAAATGTGGCTTCCATGAACCCAGAAGGACTCATGTCTTCCAGTTTTGTGCACTGTGGCCATTCTAAACAAAATCATAAACAAATTAAAAAGTCAATAGCTTTTCCAACAGAAGAGTGATCCTTCAGTCTGCAGAGAAATTTCAGAGAATGAAGATGGTATCTCATCTAGATCAGCTCTTACAGCACTCAATCTCCTAGTTACTGTCTCTTGAACCCATTCAGCTACTTAGTAAAAGCAAAACTCATCCACAAGAACTTTTATCTATAACAAATAACTGAAGGAGCAAAGTACCTTTTGAAAATCATCCCTCTCCTCCTTACCCATCTCCATGCCTGCTCCCTTGCCCTGCCTCTCCACTTTATCATCTATACTAAACACGCATTCTACGTCAAGCAATGGGACTTCTAGACAGGTGCTCCAGTGGGTAAAAAAACCATTCCTGCTCTGAAGACAGACCCTACTTGAAAGAAGGCAGAATCAACCCTACCTGTCTTCTAACATCTCTACAGTACCATCAGTTCCTCTTTAGCGCTACATAGTGCTGATTGCTTGGATCATCTTAGCCACCAGGTACACAACACACAAACACTCCTGCGATGAGGACAGACATCATTACTGTTGTGCTGCTCTCAGTAAAAGAGGGAAATAAGTCGTCCTGCATTACAGCATAGTGGTTTGGTATACACGTCTACTTCTGTCCTACACAGGAGGTTTATTTGGCAGGGTACTCTTGCATTTTGTGCCAGCTTTCGAGTTGTGGGTTTTGGACAGATGCTGCTCTTGCCATAGCCGGTGCCATGCTAGCACTACCCAGTGTTGTTCAGAGTAACCTCCTGTCACTTGTCTTCCAGCAAGGACTAGAATTAGGATTAGCCAACCATAGACAAAAAGAGAGGTGGCTTCTTCCCCACACAGCTAGGACATGTTGGGAATAAGAGGAAGAACAAAAGCACAGTGGTGCCAGCTTGCTGAATGTCCCAGGGCAGGCTGCAGGGACATCTCAGGAAAGACACCACTTCCCATCTGTCCCAGTGCTCTGCCTATTCCCTCTTCAACTAGAAGACTAGAATCTGTAAAAGCTGAAGGGAAACAATATTTAGCTCCTAAACAGTTTATAATCTCATTTAAAAGAAGCCTTGATAGGAAAGCTTTAACAATGGGAAAGAAGACAGAAGGAACAGTAAAATGGCCACATTAACACCAATGGCAAAAGTAACTTTAACACATATTTACTGCATGAGCTGTGCACGTTAATGCTTCTTAAGCACTAAAAACCTTGTAAAATGTCCAGTGTATAACCTGCCTGCCTTACCACTAGGTCTAATGATGTGCCTCTATTTGGGAAGTCTTATAGACAGACCAGAAGGAAAAAGGGCGGGGGATTTACAGATTAGTTATGAATGAATTGCCAATGAATAGCAGAGGCAGTTGTGGAATAAATGCACAAATAAGCAGTCGGAGCACTTGTTACTGACTGAATGAGAGTGAAGTGATGCAACAAAAGCATCCTGTAAGAAATACAGCTGTGGCTCCACCAGCATTTTCCACTGGCCACTGTTTCATTACTCAGCAATAACCATACCTCATCATTAAAGGGCAGGTTTAGAAAGTCCATTCTTACACCATTTAATTATCTTGATCACTAGCTAGGATGATGGAGCTAAGAGATAAGTGCTGGCAAATCAACCATGCACATCTTAGAATCTGTCTTAAAATCAAGAGCAAATACCTAGTTTTGGAAACTTTGAAAGCAGTCAGTGAAGGATCCCTTTGGTTTTGCTTCAAGCAGGTGGAGCATGGGAATAGCATAACAATTTTAAATTAATCCTAATTTGTTACCTGCTATACAAAATAGAAACCACTTATAGGCCTGAAAGGTATTGCAAATTTGAAAAATAATTTAAAAAAATGTCACTCAGTAAAGCAGTAGAGCTTAATATTGTAGCCAAAAGTCAATACAATAATTATTGCTGAACTAACTTAAATCCTCCCTCTTTACCAAGTGTTTACATCCAGCAGAAATAGTTTCTTATAAGCAGAGTCCCCCAGTATCAATTATAGACAGTTTTAAACATATGTGAAAAAAACCTTTTCAGCTGGTTTAAACAGAGTGAAAGAAAGCTCAGAATACTTTCCTGAAACCCTGACTCAACCCCCTGTTCTCCAGCTTTTCTTTGTAATTCTGCTTTTAAGACTTCTCAGAATTGTTTATGTCCCAATTCCCCATTATCACCACTGGATCTGGGTACCAGGGCCAGAGCCTCTCTGGAAGTCTCACTGGATACTCATCCATTCCTTTAGGAAGTAAAAAATGTTAGGAGTGTGGCTTTTCTTATTTAACAATATATTATCTTTTTATGATAATTATTTGTTAGACAATATATTATTTTACTTAAGATTTGAATATAATGGATATCTGTTAGCAATCTGTCAGTTTAAAGCACTTTGACAGATAAAGTTTCTCGTACTAACAAAGCCCTCAGACAATCTCTTGAAACATTTTTGAAGGGAATATAGAAAGTAGTTACTGACAGTAATAGCCTTAATGTCTTTTGAAAACACTGCAAACCTATTCTAAATCGTGACTCTTGCAAGGTATGTAATTTGCACGTTATTGTGAAAGGCATTTCAAAATGGGTATTTACCAATGTGCTGCTTCAGTGTATTTGGGGACAGCACATATGGGTTTGTTTGGGTTTTTATTGTGAATACATTACATTCAAGATGGTCCTCATTATAACAGCTTGAGCAAAGGGGAGTATATGAGACAGAGAAAAACAGAGTGCACTGTAGGCCACCTGACTCTTAAAATGCTTACTCCTCCCTCCTTTTTGTATGCCCAAGATTTGTAGATCTGCAGAGTTTTTCAGATAGCACAATAATGATTTTCAAGTAATTTACATGTAGGGGGACAGTGACAGGAAAAAAGAGCATTAAAATGGAATTTTGCAATTCATCCTTTGTGGGGTGCTACCCAAACTTCTCGCACACATGTAGGGACAGATACAAAGGGAGTCATCCTCTGGCTATGGTTTGAATGGCAGCAGCTATGACTGCTAGCTTGCATTGCACTTCACACTGTCAGTCTGTTAGATGTGCTCGGAGTATATGGTCCTTAAGAGATACAGCTTAGGGAGTGCCTATCCTGTGAATCCCAGATGGCCTTGGGCAGTAGGTAAGCACTTATGTACTCAGCCTAAACACAGTGGTGGTGCCTCTAGGCATTCGCAGAAGCAGAACATGCTTATGTAAGATTTTTTTGGGAATATATAAATGCCTGAAGTCTCCTACAGTAATTTCTGCTGTTAAAGTCACTCTCTTTGACTCAGGCAGTTAACTTCTGACAAAGAATGGGCTTCATCTCATGTGACTTCAGCCATCTAGAAATTACACAGCTAACTGGAGAGGCACCTATACAGAATAATTTATCTTACCTATCTTCCGGTGGGAATGGGGACCTAACCATATGCTCTTAGTGACATACTAGGTGCTACGGCATCTCCCAAATGGCCTCTGGCTGCCACTCCAGAAAGGCGCTGGTTTTGACAGGTTCTGTGTCATACCTGCCAGGTTCATGGAGATGTCTTGGGCTATTAGTGTGCCTCCACAGTCATGCTTTGGCTCAGATCAGGAGGTCACTTTTCAAGTGAATTTCTCAGTTATCTTCATTTACACACTAAGCATTCTCCCAGCTTGTAAGCTGCTTTCACTTGAATTTAAACCAGATGATACACAGCAAGAGCTCACCTAATGCACTTCAGCCATTCACAGGCATGCAGCCCATGGCACCTGAAAAGACCTAGTAGTTGTGGATGCTGGGTCATCAGCACCAAGTGTTTTACTCTGCAGTCTACTGATACTGCTAATTTAGATATGGACATGGTTTAGATCAGAAGGAATTCAGGCTGGTTTTAACTCAAATCTGGTCTCGTGGACTGAGTTCAGGGGTTCAGGGGTTAGAGACAATTAAGTACACTCCTAGAGATCAACTTTCTTTTTAGTTTCATCTGAAAGGAATCCAGCTCATCTACTCTGAAGCGTGAACCAAACCACAAGATTTGCTTCAAAAGTGTACTCCTGACACAAACTTACAAACTACTGCAGACATATCCTTGGATATCTGAGGGCATCTTTACTGGTAGAAGCACCTACATTTAGGCAAATTAATTCTGCCCATATCTTTGGACAGGATGAATCAGCCTCTGGAGGTAATTATCTCTCTCCATTGACCACAGAAGGAGTCTTGGCAACTGGTTTATACTAGATACCTAATGCTATATGGCAAGCCAAGTGAGCTGAATCTTCTAGTTCAACAAATACGAAGGAGAAAAATTATAATACAACTACAAACATCAGAGGAAAGGTGTAGGAAGAAGAATTCTGCAGAGCAGCAGAGACCTTTAGGGGAAAGACAAGAAATAAGCAAGTGAGGAAAGACAAAAGGAGTTGAGCTGGCAGTTTGACCTGGATGCCAGCATAGATAAAAACAGCAAGGGAGACCAAGGGACAATACACCACTAGTACAGACTGAGAATGTCTTTATAACATCAAAAGACAAGAGAATAAAAAAAATCAGCATTCCCCAAATTCTTTCCAGTTCTACCATCTCCCCATTCCTAATTAATTTGTCATGAGACAAGGAAGTGGTCTCAGGAGAAAGAAACCAAGAGAGACCTTTTCTGTTGCCTGTCCCACTGTATGTCATGTTAAAGTCCAAAGAGCATTAGAGATCTGATCTTTGTTATGCTGACCAAAACTGACCAACTCAATAGAAAATATAAACAAGGAAAAAGAATTATGGACATCTATGATCAAATTCACACAAGCCCTGATGATTCAGAATTGTCCACACAATAAAGTCATACTGATACAAGATGGCTTGTTTCCCAAAGAAGAAGAATCCCATCAGAAGTGAATATTAAAACTGCATGTGAAAAAATATCCTTCATCTTAATTGCTACTTAATTAAAGTAGTAGAAATAACCATACAACCAAAACAAGGTGAATTTCAATATTATGTGCTGATATGCTGATGATGTAACATACTCGCAAAAGTGTCAAGCTAGTTTATAAGAGGTTGGGTAATTATTGCAGGATATGGAAGTAATCTTGAGCAGGTAGAAGGGTGTACTTCCACCTCAGCACTTCTAGTATCTTCTAGTGCAAAAGATAAAGTTATCAAATGTAATGATGTAGCCAGGCTTAACTAATATATCCTGCTTTCTGATGGTGAACTGATGGAGCAACCAGGAACAGCTAAATATATCATGATTCTTCACGTAAGCAAGATGTTAGGATAAACATGTTATTCCTGCAATCAAAAGACTTTCCTACCTTAAAAAATACTAAGAAGAAATACTGATCCTATTGAAGTCAGAAGCAATATTCTTAGAAACAAACTAGGTCAGGATTTTACTTTTCCAATTTGTAGCTGTACTTCTTTTCAGGTAACACCTGAAATAGCACCAGCTGTATTCAAAAACTTAATGGCTGTTTTTTACTGTGAAGAGGAGAGTCCTTGGCAGAGGCCTATTTTATAGCTGTTTTGTAGCCTTTTATGGTGCTCTCATAAAAAAAGCAGGTTTAACAACTAGAAAAAGATATTGCAACAGGTCCAAAAAGCAATGCTGACTACACTGCCCGGAGAAGTAGGTGTTGAAGTAGGAAGAGACTGAATGTCTGTGAGATGTACTGGAAAGTGGTTTGTTAAACCTCATGTGGCCAAATTACCATAAAAATCATCACCACAAGTCAAAGAAGATGATCCTTTAAAGATGTATTACAGAGGTTTGAGTTTATTCTAGACTTTTCTCTGCTAACACACATAAAACAATTATTAATGTAGTATAAGCAAAGGAAACCACATGTGCTTTTGAACAGTATAGAGTTAAATAGCTTTTGTTATGGGCTATATAATGTCCTTGAGACTATTCATCTCGGTTTATCTGTAGCTCAGCTTAACCAACTGCAGCTCTTCCTGCTTTAATGTCTTAGTCTCCCCGCACCCCTTCCAGAGAGCTCTGCTGCCTATAGGTGGCTGGAGGGCTGGACAGAGAGGCAAAATAAATTCTGCCTTTTATAAATAAGTATCATAATGTGTAACCTTCTCTAGAGGAGAACCTATAATGTCATGGTGTATGTGATGGAGCTGGAGAGTTGGGTGAGGGCCACATTTAAGGCTGACTGCACATGATAGCAGATGCACCGAGAGACTTGGTCCTTTTGTATTCCCTTCAACACTGCACTGGACCAACACAGCAAACATCAATTGCCTGGGATCCAACACAGTCAATGTCTGCTGACTTTGTGAGGACAACACAACACTCATGTTTCTAGTATGTGGTTGGAGAGTAGTTGGCAAGGTGAGGTCTGAAGGCTATGGGGAATTGCAGCCTTTCCTTAGCCCTGGCAGAGGGAAAAACCAAAAATCACTGATGGCTACAATTTATTTAAGCAGGCCAAAACAGGTCACACTCATCAGCCCTGTTTAAAGTAGGAAAGAAGGAGCAGAACTGGGGGGGGGGGGGGGGGGGAGGGAGAGGGGTTGCTGGTATTCCAGTTTATATACAGTGTTTTAATTATTGCATGTTCTCATTAGCATATGTTCTCAATGAAAGCAAACGTAGGAGATGGACTCCTATTTGTGTGGTGTGTGCCTGTATTTGAAAATTTGGATTCATATGTAAGGGAGGCTGGAATCAGCCCAAGAAATGTACCTAAGTAGCTCTTCCTGAAAAACAATGGTAAGTATTATGTAGTAAGAAGGGATCTCTTCCTGTTCTGTCTGTGAATGCTAATATAGGTAAACATAAGGTCATGCACCTATATCAAAAAAGGGAAAGAAAGGAAGAAACAGACCAAGCCATTGTCTAAAATACAACCATCCTCTGAATCATCCAGAGAATCTAGTACATGATTTTTTTTCTTTTTAGACCTTGAGGCAGAGGAAATTCCTTGAGGCAGAGGAAATTCCTTCCAGTGTGCTTTACAAAATGCTAACTGGGCCATTAATGATTAACAAATAAATAATACTGTCTACAGACAGTTGTCTTTCTTCTTATGAAGTCACTCCCTCTCTCACTGTAAATCTGCCATGTTACTTCTGACGGCAGTTTTGATAAATGAGCTCACATATAAATTTTAGAGGTTAGTTTGAGGTCAATGAATGAAAATGTTGTCATGAAATCTAAGACCTTTGGATATACCTGTGACAACCTGAAACTTGCGATCACTTACTGCTTGAAGTCCTTAGGCTTTAAAGGCACAATTCACGTGAACCTCAAATAAAGCAATAAAAGATGCTGTGTAGCATTACTTTTTTTTCACCCATTGTGATGTACACTTTAAAAATGTTTGGTTTTCATCTATTATTTAATAATCTAGTACAATCTTTACTACTGTTCGGGGAGATGTTGTTAGACAAATAGGTTTTTGTTGTCTTTTTATCTTTCTGTTTTTTGCAAAAGCAATGGAGTCTCTTCATGCCATTAACCAAAGTGACTTGTAAACAAAGAGGCAATTTAACAGCATCCCCACAGCATTACATTCCTACTTAACCCTGTGAAGACTGTGCAATGTGAAAACTCAAACGATCAAAGACTTGTTCCTTTGCTAGTATTCCAGTAAATAATCTGGTATTTTTACAGATGTGTAATTGCACTTTTTTGCAATTACATTATTCAAGAATATAATCCCAAAGGCAAGGAGCCTTTATAACAGTCTTTCTATCCAGTCTGCACCTCTGATTGATTTCTCTGCTTTACATAACATTCATTTAGTGGAAGTGAATGATGAGCATTGTCAGAACTGCAGTGTAAACCAGAGCATTTCCAGGAAAGGAAGTAAGCTGTAACATCAAAGGAATTTGTGGAGTGGAATGGCTGCTCTGTAGAGCGGCAACACTATTTGCATTCACTATATTTGTTACAAAATATACATTTATTTTCTATTAAACTGCCTGCTGCAGTATTTATCACTGTCACAGTTTGGTGTGTTAGTGACCTACCCATCATCCTGTCCCCCACCCTCCAAACGTATCACAGTTTTTTTTGTTAGAACAAGTAAAATAAAAGTTCCACATAATTCAGTCTGCTCTCTGTCAGAGCATTCAATATGTGCAGAAAAATTAAATTTGGGAGTGAGGTAAGAAGGAAACAAGGGTTTGAGCTAGCCCTGAGGTCATCCTAGTTCTTTGCTAGCTTGCGCAAAGTTACTATAATTATTCTTTTTCTAGAATAAGCATATTTTTGCCCTTTTCAGCAAGGAAACTTATGTTTTAATAGTTACTGCTCTTTTCAGCCTTGTATATGCCAGAAGCTATGCTAGTGTCCATGAAAAATCACATGCACAGACTTTATTCTTATCATTTGTTTACACTTCATGTGATAGTCATAAAATTTTATATGAAGTAAGGGACTTAAAGCAGAAGTAACACCACCAAATGTTATTTTTACTTACTACTAATCAGAATAATGGTTAATGCTCCCAATTGTTTGAGGCAGTTCCTTAAAGCAAACAGAAATGCTACTGCTACCTCTTTAAGTAGTGTTCTGCTGATGAAGATGTTGATTTTTCCACAAAAAAGAGCTTATATGAACTCATTCATTTGTTGTTATCTTATTCTGGTAACGTGTATTAATGACAGCACTTAGAGAAGAAAGAACTTTCATATCCATTTGTTCAACGAGTTGGCTAATTAGCAACAGTAGCAACACGTATGTACAGCCTACCAAAAGGAAAAACTTTCTACACATAATTAATTCTCCTTATTGTCCACTCTTTTATTTTATTATTTCTAAATATAGCATGGCCTCCCTCTACTGTTCACTAGCTAGTTTCTAGCCCGCCTATCTTTTTTTCTTTAAATTGGCAAAAATCTCAACCCTCTTCACCTCTGTCCACATAAGGAAGAGCTCAGCGATTGTGCTACTCTCCCATAAGCACCAGAACAACACAAAAGCCTTACTTTTGCCAGAAGAAACAACAGCTTTAATTGCTGCCATTCAAGTGCTAAGCAGTCCAGTTACCTATCTTAAAAACCAGAGTGCTTCAATGTAAGTCAGTAGTGCAGGGACTGCCACCAGCTCTCAGGAGCCTTGACAGCCAGAACATTCCTGCTGTTTTAATGAGAAGGAGTGCAATGCTCCACTCCACCGCACAAACCATTTCCCCACCCAGTTAAATACGATACACCTATTAGAAAGAGAAGAAATAAGACTCACTCAATGAAGTAGACTTCCCCCTTTTCTGTATAAGCCATTTCCCAGTTATCAGGCAATGGGCCCAAGTCGTCGTTCTCTTCAGGTTTAGTCTGCTTTGGTACATCCATATCCTCCTTTGCTTCTTCAGGCTGAGTATATCCTGGTGCAGGACAAGGTTGGGTGGAAGGTACCTCACCCGAGACACCTGTACTCTTCTCTTCATGTTCACTTGATTCTACAAGAGAAGAAAAATTACAGGTTTTGGATATCCAAGTTAATGGTGGAGAATTTACCACGCGCAAGTCTCCAAGCAATACTCTGTAAACTGCAAGCCTTGAAAAAAAGAGAAAAATTCTGTTGGGTTTACACAAGGGTCCCTCTGATGATGCATTCTATCTGGAACACAATAAAAGAAAATAAAGCAATAAAACCAAACTGAAACAAGAAACTAATAAAGAGCTAAGAAACAAGCCAAAGAGTTCTGGCTCGTTCTGTCCCAGGAGTCCTTCCAGACCAGCAGTTAGCACTGAGCAGAAGGTAGCCTCATATCCAGCAGTGCTACTGTCTTGTGTCTTAACTTTTCAAACTATACATGCATAAAGCAAGTACCCTGCTCTTTTACTACAGACAACAGATCCTTTTGAATTAAAAAAGTGTATACACTAATTGCTTTACCTATATCCATACATCAAAGAAATCAATATGACATCCATCAACTCATAACAATATATTAACCGTATAGAAAGTGGTTGGTTGTGATTTCATTACCGGTCTAATTGTGGGAGGCTTAGTTTCCCACAGCCAATGACAAATGCTTCCTATACCCAGTATGATTGTGTCTCACTGTGACCAAGAACATATTCAGGAAGGAGTCTTCCTTTCCTATGTCTTTTTCAGTACTTGAACTTTCACTTTTTATTGATTTTATTTTCCATAAATTCAGAAATTAAAAAAATGTGGTGTCCAACAGTATCTCTACCACTATCAGTTCCCACAGTCCAGTCCATGTACTTTTAGCTAAGTGTAGTAGAACCTAGTGATACTTGTTAAAACATCCGCTGAACACAAACATAAGACAAAACCACAAAGATACCTCAAAAAATGTCAGCTAAATAGGGAGCAGGTGTGCAATATCAGGACCCTAAATGTGGCTTATCCACATTATTGAGCACTTACCTCCACACTTAAGAGCCTACATGCTCCTTTGCACGAATGAGTATCACATAACAGGGCTTCCACGCACACAACTATTGACAGTGGAGAAAACACAATCTTCTCTTGACTACTTCTAGCTCAAACAGAGGATGCTTGAGAGAACTTGTCCTACTAAAGAAAGAGATTCCTTCATCCTTGGAGGTGAATTAATTTGGTTGACTGGTCTACTAGGTATGTGTTTGTAAGCTGTGTTTTATCATATGGTCTATCTAGGAACTATTTCTTGAAAAAATGTGGCAGGAACCTGTTGCCTCAGTGGACAACTGAGGAAGCTCTCATCCTCGGATCCTTTTTTCTGTTGCACTTAAATGAAGCCTGATCTCATTGAAAAAGTATTCAGACTCCTATTTTTGGCCAAATGAACTGCAACTAAAATAAATTCCCAATTTTAATATATTGACTGAGTCTCCAGTGACTATGACGGGATCCTAGTCAGATGGCTGAAATGACCCTACATGTTAAGTTAGGTAAACCAAATTCAGTCCTGCTTAGGCTAGTTTCTCAGTTTCTACACAGTTAAAATGAAGGGACATGAATCTCAGACCTAGTGAGCAAGGCTTTACATTAGGTTATGTGAAAGCTAATGGCATAAGCTCACCAATAGATAAAAATCATAGGAACACAGAAAATGAATATCAGAGGAGAACTGAGAACAAATTGTGAACTTGTACACCAGTATTTAATCAAAATGATACATAACTGGTGTAATAGAGACTAGACTGAGACTACTGTAGCTTGTTCATAAAGATGTGTAAGGAATGAAGGAAGTGCATATGATTTTGTATCACCAAAAATGTATATACACTTGCTCTGAGTAATACTATATGGACTATATTGAAGTCTGTGGAGAATTGTAAAAAAAGAAAGGAGAAAAAATGTTTTTAAAAGAAGTAAACAATGTAGTCTACAATAAAGTTCAAGAAGATGACAACTTTTTTAAATGAACTAACTGTGCATCCAGAACACAGAACTACACAGATACTTTTATGAAACATGTAGGAGGTGGAAGACAACTCGGGTGAAATGACCTAATTTGTGATGCTTAGGACAGCAAGAAAGAAGAGCAACAAAAGATTAACAACATGGTCTTAAAAAATTAACAGCAATTGTCCTAAAGACCTCAGATTTTAATAAACTCACAGAATTAATAAATGTAATGTTATGGCAAGCAACGGTAAGGGAAAAGGAGTTCAGGAGAACTGGTAAAGATTAAATACACAATACTAAGAGTTCAAGCACAAATTGTCCTAACGAAAAAGAAAAATAGTAAGTATAATCAGAGATCATTTTGATTAAGCCATGACTTTTCAATGGTCTGCTACTTGATATAGAATTGTACAAAAGGTGAAAACTAGATTAAATTGTTAAGGATGAACACAGAAAAACAATACGGGCATGTAACAGCAAAGCAGAAGAGTCAGTATAGAAAATGAGATAGTCAGGGACATTAAAGGTGACAAGAAAACTTTCTGTAAGTGCATTAATAATAAGAAGAAAACCAAAAGCAGACTCATTTCACTATGTGGGAAGGAAGGAAAGCTAATAATATATGAAGCATAAAAACCCCAAGGCAGTTAGCACTCTTTTTGCCTCAGTCACAACTGAAAAAAGATTACCTGTGATTAAATGACTAACATAATTAACGTCAGCAATAGGGCTAAAGAAATCAGAGTAGAGTGGGCAGAGAACAGGTCAGGTACAACTTAGATGAAGCAGCAATTCTCAATTGGCAGAGCCTGATGAAATGAAACCTAGGCTACTGAGGGAACCAATGAAGCAGACTCATGACTAGTAACGGCTACACCTTTGAGACTTCATGGAGAAAAGAAACAGAAAAGACACAGTCCTGGTTTCAGCAAAGTGTCCATGATTTAGGTTTTTATATAGCTTTATGTTCTTAATTTCCGAGCACCTAAGTTCCCTTTGAGATAACTTGCTCAATTAGGCCACTATGTCTTTTTAGAAAAAAGGAGGAAGACCCACAAAACTGTAACTTCACATCTTTCTATTTTTAGTTCCTAGAAGGACATTGGGACCAGCAATCAAACCACCTACATGTAAGCTCTTCAAAGGTGATAAATAATTGTCAAGATTTTTCAGGAAGAAATTGTGTCAAACTAATCTTATTTCTTTTCAAGACAGAGTAACAGGTGCTGCTCCTCAGGGAGAAATGGTAGATATAGCTTTCACGATCTTAAAAAAAGACTTTTGACACTGACACATACAGCCTTTTAGAATTGTGTGAAAAAAAATAGATCCAGTCTTGAACAGGGTGATGGTCTATAGCTCTACAGCCATATGCAGCTCATGCTGCTAAATCTTAACTCATACTTGAACTACGTGGTATTACAATCATTTTATGCTGTTTGGAAATGTGGATCTGTCTGTGGGAAGAAATGCATTAGCAAGAGACACAAGCACAAGTTTTGCTTAGTTGCATCCCACAGCAGAACAGTAGGATCCCAGGGAGCTGAAGTCCTCTCCTTATCTACCACTCCCACATCCTCCCTCTCCCCTGCCTTGGCTTTCCAAAATATGTGGCATCTGTCTGGTGCAAAATGCCACAATCAGCGGTAAAAATACAAGATGGGGAGCAAGTGCCTAGGCAGAATTCCTAGTGAAAATACAATGGAGGTACGGGATGTGTGAGGGTTGTCTAACCATTATCTTCAGTCAATAATGATACTATTGCAAAAGAAAAACAAGCATCATAATAGGTGGGAATAGTAAGCATATGTGGTACAGGTCCTTCCACCTTCAGCTACAGTAAGGTTTAATCAGGAGTACTGTGCCCAGTTTTGATAATTTCATGTCAAGGAAGATGGGAAACAGTCCAGAGGATAGAAAAGAAAAAAAAAAAAAAAAGAAAAAGGTTGGAAATATGGAAAGATTGAAAACCAGGTGTTTTTAGTCTTAAGGAGAAAAGACTGACGGATAGGGGAAGCATTTTCAAATATGTAAAAGTTCCCTGCAAGGCAGAGAGGATATATGGTCTCCACTTCCCCTGAGAATAGGACAATGTAATTGCTGGTAAATTCTTTGGGTTTTTTGTTCTTATCTCTGCAAAGCAAAAGTAAGTTCTCATCTGTCTCAAGCATCATTGACAGATCTGTGAGTTGTAATCCTGAGGCTACCTGCAGTCTTGACCACATTTCTACTACAGGAAGGATGCTGTACAGATTAAACTGAAGACAAGACATAAGGCCACATGGTACAGATGACCGCAGTAGAGCAAATAAATTTGGAGCACAGGTGAATCACACCCAATGGCTAATGATCAGCCAAGTGGTCTGATCGTGCACAGATGTGGTGACGCTGCTGTGTCTTGGGATTTTGGCATGATATCCGCAATATGTGTTCTTTCTCAAGATCTTATTTTTAATAGGTCTGATGAGGTCAGATTCTTGATTTTCAATAACTATATTAACAAATCTCAGCCATCATGATAGAAGAAAAAATGTGAAAATTAGGCTTTGAGGATTAGAAGAAATATTCTGAGCTTGTCTAAGGTAGAAATTGCTATCAAAATATAGCGGGGAAAAAGGGAACCTGATGCTTATTTAACAACTTAAAAATATAATTATTTTAAAGCCAGTCTCATGAATTATTTATTCCTGGAGCATTATCTTTTAATAGCTTACTTTGATAATGGAGAAGGCATCATAATGACTAAAGCCCAAGCAATTAAGGTAGAATTGTCTAATGTCATTTAATAACATTAAGTTTTACACAACGGACATCCTAGTCACACTTATCTGGAATACAGACCTAGGTGTCATCTAATCTTATATTTTGTTGTATGTATATACTCATTCGCATACTCCAGGTAAGGTAGATAATCACTGGTTTTCTTTCTGCTAATATATATTCATACATAATATTTGATTTGATAAAAACCAGGAGTTCTTGTTAAAAACTAGTAGTGTCTTAAATGTACAAATAAAATTTGAAATACTACAGTAACACACTGTGAGCACAAATATTTATCTTCAGACAATGTATGATATAAAAAAAGATCCTAAAATTGTACCATAATATGGGTCCAGAAGTATTTTTGTCACTAAAAAACCCATCAATTGACTTTACATCAAGTGAAATAGCCTACTAGAGCTGCTGTCTTGCTACAAAACAGATTACATGGTCCAGTGTTCAAAAGCAGCTTAGTACAATATCTCAACAGTGAGTGTCCTGGGAAGTGACAGAATAGGCACCAGTAAAGCACCAGCAAGCTATTGCATATGTGGAATACAAAGAACTTTGGGAACAAGATAACGTGTATGTTAAAAATACCTACTTGTCATTAAATACTGGAAGTTCATCTCTGTAGTACTCCAACTCCAAATACCAGCAGTTAAAATATTACTGGTTAATATGACATATTCTCTAAACAGCTCTTAGACAACCTAGTGATCATTTTTTTAGGAATAACTGGTAGTTATGTTTTGATGGTCTCAGAATTTAAGCCTTCATCAATGCTGTTGCTTGTACTTTAAATTGTTTTTATTATTATTTACAGTGTAACTCTTGAAATTTGCTATCTAAACATGCAAGAGGACCTTGCCACTTTATTCCTTTATTTTAATGCTGCAGATTATTCATGCAGTAAAGTTTAAAAACTTATTCTCTTCTTCCAAAAATATCAACCCAGATGACCTAAGAAATATCAGCAGAGAACAAATTAAAGGAAATATTATTAAATAGTAATTTATGGAGTGGTTTTAGCAGCTCTGCAGGAAAATATTGCAGCCCTTTATACCCTTATTGTATTTAAATGACTAATTTGTTAAATGCTGCACAGGAAACAGTCCATCCATTTTAAATGACTGTTGGACACAACAGTAGTTTAACTCATGTTTGCTGAGCTATGTGCATCTCTTTTCTTGTGAAAATACCACTCTGCAGCCTTGGAGCTGCTCCCTTTCCCACTGAGCTGTAGCCATACTTGGGTTTTGGTGCTTTGCATGGAGGCACTGTTCCCACTGACTACTAAAACAATAAGAACTAAGAGCTGATGTGGGGGAAGGAAAACAAGACACATGGAGACTGGGTGAGCATAGAGTATTCTGTAGGTCATAGGTTGTGACCTAGCTGTGATAAACTGAGTTTAGAGAGTACACCTACAACAGATATATCAATGGACACCAATTTTTGTATTTTTTAAAACCTTATGGCTCTTGGATGCCGTGTGTGTTCTTTTCATACCTCTGGCTGTCTTTGCTGTGTAATAATAAAAGAGTAAGCTCAACCTGTTCCTTGGGACTCCTGCACCTTGCGTGGTGATTGACGGCATTGGGACTCTAGCCTTTTGCTTCGTTATCAACCTAAGGCATGGAATGATAATTTTGAAACTTTATGTCATATCTTATCCTTCAATTAATTTGAGCCTGCCAGAACTTTCATTCTCTGGGTGCAACTTATCATTGCTCAAGTAATGTCAGAATAATGCACATACGTAGGCATTCTTTCAGTGTTAGGGTGGTTCTTCTGGAGTTTGGATGATAAACAATCAGTCAGAAGTGTGAGACAAATGTGACATGACCAACACAGTATCAAATCATGATGCTGCTTGTGAAGGAGACTGACTTAATTCTCTGCAGACATGAACAACAACAGCAATGAAAACTGAATGTCTGGCAAGCAGGTTGCAATTTGACCAAGAGTCTTTTAACCTCTTTTGTCAAAGCATCAGTTTTGCAGAAATCATTAATTTCAATGCAGTGTACATCAGGAAAGGCTTCTCAGGTGCAAGATGTCTCACCCAAACCAGTGAATGGCAGAGACCCAACCCAGAGTAGCCAGAAGTCCAGTAATGTGGGCATTTGCACTAGGTATGAGAAACCCAACACTAACTCTAGACTTGACCATTTTAACAGCTAATCTATGGATTGTGTCTCTCATATGCTGCTTGGCAAATAGTAGGATCCTTCATTTAAATTTAGCGACCTAGGCTCCTGTGTATCTGTAGGCTGAATTAAGCACTCTCGTTTGCAGAGGTGATACCCTAAAATGGGTATCTCAAACACCTATGCTCTCTTACTCTTTGGAATTGCCTCTTTCTCCTTACTTTATATAAAGAGAGCAGAGACAAGTAGCTCAAACAAAAAGTAAGGCATTTAGGCATATAATTTACTGAAGTTGAATGAGATAAATCCCATCTCCCATTTCATACTACTGTGTCCTGAGAAAACTTGATCCAGGAAGAAGGACTAAGAGTGCTCCATTCTAAAATGGCCAAAAGCCTCATCCTAAAGAAGTGAGAAGGCTTCCTGTTGGGTTCTGAGCTGAGGACAGGTAACAAAAATCAGAAAGAATAAACACATTTTGCAGCACAAATTAACAAGAAGACAATTATGGAGCACAGTTGACAATCTCCAGTCTGTACAAATACAACTGTCTGAGGGAAATCTGATGGCCTATGAAGCAAGGTATGTGGAAGTGAATTAATGAAAAATTGATTCCTACTAATAAAGCTCAACAGATGCACAGATTATCTCGACAGACACTGGAAAGTGGTCTGAAAAATCAGACCAAAAGCACAAAGATCTCTGCAACTATGAGTGTTGCCTATTGGTCTGATAAAGACAGTTTTATTTTCTTCAGATTCATCTTAGATCTGTTATTATTTCACCCTAGCAGTCCTAGGTGTTACAGCAGTCCTTTGCCTTGCCAGCACTCTGATACTTTCGGCAGTTAATAAGTCATTAAGTTGCTGAGCATCTATAAAACATATATCAGTGTTTCAAATGTCCCAAGAGTCCTATGTTTAATAAAAGACTCCCATTAGAAGTGAAGCATTTAAAATAGAATACACTTCCTAAAAGAACTGGTAATAACAAATATCCTGCCTTGGTTGCTTCTTTATAAAAACTAGATTGCTCCCTCCACCAAGAGTTTTAAAAGAAAAAGAAAAGAATTAACATATTCTGGTCTTCCTGATTGTTCAAAGACACAAACTACAAATGAACGCACATTTTAGAGGTAGCTAAGACTCTGTCAGCTCACAGAGAAAATGACTGCAGTAACAGGGTCCGTGGGAGCTACACTGCCCAACAAAGGCAACACAGCATGTATGTACAGAGCTGCTTTGCTACAATCCCCGAAGTCCTCAATCAGTGTAACTGAACAACAAAACCCTGCTTATGAAACCATGAGAGCCAACACAGGCACTGCTTGTTCTGCTGGCCACACCTACAGGAATTACTTTGTGGGGGGTGAGGAGGGGGAGGAGGGGGGCTGTCTTACGCCGATGCTCATGTGTTTCATTTTGTAACACGGCACATGCCAGTGCTTGTTTCTTGGGTGCTGCCTAGTCATCGTTCACATAGAATTGGCCTGGGAGAAGCAAATTAGAGGTGTACAGTGCAAGGAGAAACACAGGTAAACATTGCCTCTTGGTCCAGTTCGAGCTGAAACATATTGCCCTGGAAATTGCTCCTCAGCAATGGTCCGTTATGTGGCACATTTCAAATAACTGCAAAGAATGATCTTTCTAATGATTTCTACAATACACATCAGAGCCCAAATCCTGCCTGTGCCTCTTTTGCTGTGGAAGTATCCTGGCAACAGAGCCAGTGCTGATGTTTTATGTAAGGATTTCTGGGCTTCATCCTTTTCTGCTTAGCTGTGTAGGAAAGGCACTAAGCGTCAGAGCATTGCCAACGGATGCAAGGTTGTGTGGAAGGGACGAGCAAGGCTCATACAGCATGTGATGGCAACGGCCAGGGAGTAATGCTGCAGCCCTTCGGAGAACCGAGAGGGGAGAACGAGATCCACTCTCACCCCATGCACCCTTCTGCCCTCCTTGTACACGGGGATGGATTTTGCACAGGGATTTGCCCTTAACATGTAATGTTAGGCAACACCTACAGAAAAGCATGTGGCAAACACATCCTTGATGGGAAGATATTCAATTCAATATACTTTCTAATGCGGTAGGAGAAGAAAAGTATATATAGAATCTGCAGTATGAAAATCCTTTTTACAGTGCTTGGGAGATTAGGTAATGGGTTTTTTGTTTCACATTAACCTATGCATTTAGGGAACTTGCAATATTCCATTTTATCTTCTCATCCATGTGATTGTCACTACTTCAATAATTTGTTTCTGAATTTCTAAGTTCACCAAAATGGATTAATTAATTTATTTCTCAGACAGATATAAAAGTCTGAATTCTTTAATTTCCTACTTGAACAACAACAACAAATCATTTCTTAAATGGTACTTCAGAATAAAAATGATTAAGTACTGTAAAATGATGACTTGCTGAAACATTGAAGGGGAAGCTGATTACCTGCTTGGGAAAAGGCTGGAGTGCTCTCACTCAGGATACCAGTCAGTATCTTGAGTCCCTTTTTTTCTGAAGAACTATGAACCAAGGGGTAAAACAGCAGCTGCCTTTTAGGACTAGACATCTGAAACCTTTATCAGCTTTATGCAGGCTCTGGAACATTGCTGAAAAGGGTCCTTCTTGATAGTATTGCCCGCTAAATGTCATCGGCACTGCCACAAGTTCATTAGTATGATGACAACTTTACTCTTCCACAATATTGCTAAGATTTCATAACAATTTACAAAAGTTCACTTCATAATGTAGTGAACTCTCTTGTGAGTATCACCATTTGAGAACAAAGAGACCTGGAACACAGAGACTAGATTAATTTGACCAAATTACAGTTTTCTAGACTCCTTCTATAGTCAATGGAGAGAAATAGGCACTTGTGATTGATTTCCTAACCTAGAAATGTAAAACAGGTCACATGAACTGTAGAACAGAAAGTAGATATTTTTCTCTTTGGTCTATAAAGAGGGTTCAAAGCAACTAGTTCAGAGACAGATATCTTTACGGTAGCTGAGGTAAGTGAGACGACTCCCCAAAATGCAGGTTAAGTAATTTGGTTTAGGCTTGAGAGAAATCCTGTTATTCAGGGTTCCTGGCTTTCAGTCTTGAAAGAACATCTTTACCTGAACATGCATATTCTTACTGCAAAAGGAGGTAACTGAGGACTCTGTGAATAACAGAAACACATCGCAAAGCAAGAAGGAAGAACAGACCTGGTGTTACTGTCACGTCATTTCCATTGACCACAGGTCTTTCTTCCTCTTCTTCCTCTGGTGGTTCAATACCTGTCTTCTCCATATTGCTCACAGACTTATTCCTTTTGCGTTTGCCTTCAGCCCCGGGAGTGGCACCTGGGAGGATCTGATCTGTTACATTTAACAGCAATGGAGCTGGTTCTGCTGGAGGCTTCGGAGTGCCGTAATAGTTGTCTGGAAAGAAAAGAAAAGGAATAGCACATAAATTTGCAGAAATACATCTGCTGCTTCTTCTTCTTTTGGTTTAGATTAATGAGATTACGTGAGGTAGGAGCTGATTCATCAGCTAAGATAAAGATTAGTTCAAAATGTTTTCTGCGAAGTTAAATATTCACCTTTCATGAAATGGTAATTAATTTCCTTGGTGGTAGCACTAGTGATCAAATCACGCTCACAAGTATATACCATATTAACACTTCCTGAAACTTTAACAGGGTAAGTTAACATTCCTCTCATCCAAATGCCTGACAAATAGGCACCATAACAGAGCTGGTTTTTTATTTCAAACTGTTAGTTAGGACAAATTAGTTTTGTAATATTTATGCCACAATACCAGAGTTTCTGAAGGATCAAAAGGACCATAAAAGTATTGGCTATTCACTATGTTATGTCATTTTCACACTCCCCAAATTCTCTCACCTGCTTAGAAAGTAAACAGTCTTTCAAAGATTCAGAGATTTACAGTTTTCAGTAATGCTTGCACTATCTCATTTTTCATATTTGTTGAATTTTTGCTATTCATGAGCAAAGCTCCAGATTTGTAATAGTTAATGCTAATATATTTTCAAAGAAAGTGGAAACCTTATGCTTTAGGGCTTAAAATTATCTCAAAGTACTAGGGAATTCTGAAAAGATTTAAGGTGGCTGACAGATTACCCTCTATTTGTCTCTCATGAAATTTCTGGCAACTTCTTCTGAATCACCTACTTTCTGTCAGAAGGATTATCAGATTAGATGGGCCATGACCTTATCTTTTCTATCAATATCTGTATGTTTGCATTTCTAGCACATCTGGTCTCAAAACTGATTTCTTACTGATACCTCAAATTTGTCTTAAAAACATGGTTAAAAATAAAATATTAAAATAATCAAATAAAAGAATATAAAAAATATTAGCAAGTCCTCTCTAGAAGCAAACATAAAGAGTAATATAAGACATAAAAATAAAAACATGCTATTTATGCATAGTTATCTTTGTTTCACCTGAAAGTTGAATTGAAGGGCAGTGAATATAATGCCTTACAAGCAGATTTTCAGCAGTTAGTAAGGGAAACTAAAAATACTGTCCAGCTCTGAGAAACTTTCCAAAGAAAAAAGCACCTATGCAAGGATATTGAGTTGCTGAAGATATTTGTAGACCGTATGACCATTTTTTAATTCTTATCCCCAAATTTAGGGCTTCTGCACAATCAAATAATAGCAGGAACTAAGTTACAAAAATTAGTTTTAAATCACATATGAGTGTGACACAGATAAAGAAATATCTTATATCTGCACAGTAAACCATCATAAGATGCATCTTGAAGGCAGAGTAAAAATTATTTCCGGTACTAGTATTACTATGTGTTTCCAATGAATTACAGTGTTCAGCCATAGGACCACCTCAATATAGTCGAGTAATTGAGCAGTCTTGCAACTACTGAATACTCTATGAATTTATTGCAGTGGTTTAGCAAAATTATATTCATAACAGATGTTTCTGTAATTGTAATACACTAGAAAAATTTCCCATGTTAAATGGACCTTGTACTCACTCTGGGTTTAGGGATAGCAGAATGAAAAACTGACTCACTGAAGATTTTCTTTTGATTTTATGAGATGGCAATAGGTTTAATACAGATCCCGATGCCAGTAGGGCAATGAGTTGTGCCTTCGTATGGCTGTCTGTGACCTGCCCTCCCACAGTCTGCAGGAGGTCTCTCTGACTCCCAGGGTTAAAGCAGGGGAGTGGGATTTGGGGTCTAAGGAGGGAAGGGAAATCTGCCTTGATCCACTCACAAAACTGTAGCTCCAAAATATGTCAAAATCAGATCTGGTCACAGTCAAACTTCTAAGCTGGGTAGAAGTTTCTAGGCTGGGTAGAAGCTGGGTAGACAGTGCACGGTATTTTGAGAGTACCTGAAAACCCACAGTCTTGAAGGCAGTGTCAGTTGGAAGTCTACTTTTGTATTTCCTTAAGAGCATGTTACCTTTATTGGCGAGATTGCTTGTCTGAAATATTACATATTTTGAAAAAAAGGATTCCTCAATTTAAAAAATTCCTCCCTGACCTAACCCATTTTACCAGTCTGAAAGTTAATCAGTGCCACACATGCCTTAAGCTTCACAAAACCTGTGAAATATGCACTGATTTCCACTGATTTCATAAATACCAGCACACAAATGCCATGGTATAGGACCAGTGTGATACAAACCGTGAAACTAAAAGTGCAATACCTCGGCTTTTTTTCCTTTGTTCTTAGTTTTGCTGTTGTCATACAAAATCAAGTGCAGTAGTAATTAGCAGTAATGCTAATATCCTGAATAGTAGATAAGATGTTTTAAATGAAGGACATGCTTATTCTGTTTTTGGATATTAAACACTTTTTCACTTCGACTGACAGTATGCATTAGTGGGAGACAGAGAAAAAAGTCGTAACAAAAAAATTTCTATGAATATCACATATATAAAAATATAAGAAACAAAAGTGAATATTTAAGATTAGGAGCCAAAGAGGATTTCATTCTTTCAGTTTCAAAATGAAAATGCAGTATAATTTCCAACTTCTGTCCTGTAACATAACATGTTATGTGCTTTATGATCCAGTAACCATTAATTTAAAAATGAGTTTTGCATTATTAGTTGCTATCTACCTACCTATCTATCTACCTACCTACCTATCCTTAGTGCAAATATATGCATAAGCATTAAAGAAAAATTAGAATCAATGTAAACTGTATCTTCTATCAAAAAGAGTTTCTCAGTGTCTTTAAATTCTTTGCCTAAGCCTTAGAGCATTACAGCGAATAGGAGACTCTCTCATAAAGCCTCAGCAATTGTCGTATCTAGGCATAACGCAGACTAAATATTTAAACGCCATAACTTTTGTTGCAATGATGTTTGGAAAATCTCTGATAAAAACAGCTGGTTTTCATCTTGCCTGAGAAAAGGACAGGGCTGGTTCAAGGTGTTACTGTTGAAACACTAATCATAAGGTACTGAAATTCAGCTTCCTGTAGGTACAAAAAACACACCAAATAAATAATTTCAATTGTGTTTAATTTAAAAAAAGGAATTAATAAAAACAAAGAAAGCTTACTAAAAGAAAATATAAATCTCAGGCTCATTGGCAGTCAAAAAACCCAGCAGTTAGGAGCTTTAAAAAAAAGGAACGGAGCACAAAACAGAAAACACCTTTATAGCACTATATAAAACCACATAGTACCCTCCCTTTTGTATACTGCCTGCTGTTCTGGTACTTGCCTCTCAAAAATTACATGGAGGAACTAAAGAAGGGCAATTAAAGCTTGGAACTGCTTAAATTGATTTGGAGTTTTCAGCTTGGAAATAGGACAACTGAAGGGGGATATGGCAGATATGTATAAAATCAGGAGAACCCTGGGAAAGTGCCTAGAAAATAAATGAATGGATGCTTGGCTCCTCACTACATGAGAACAAGAGGATGCTCAATGAAATTAGCAATTTTAAAACAAGCAAAAGAAGTGGGTTTTTTTCACGCAGCATAAAAGAATAGTGGCATTCACTGTCAGATGCTGCCAGTATCATAAATACAGTCAAAAAGCAATTATACAAAGTCATAGAAGAAAAAAAACCATGAAAGCTTATTAAATGTAAAGGTACAAATTCTGAATCAAGAGTTCCATACAATACAGATCGGTGGAGTGCAGAATGTATCTCTGCATGCCTTCCCTGTTCTTGCATTTTTTGCCTTAATATCTACCAATGGGCAGTAGTATAGACAGAGTACAGGGCTACAGTTTCCCTTGGTTTGACTTAGTGCAGCCACTCTCTTACTCAGGTGCCTCCTCATTGCACTTAAAAAATGTGTGCATATTCCTCTGCCACCCCAGCACAAAGTCAAGAGGTCAGTTTAAGCCAGCAGAGCTTAAGCTAAGCTCTTTGCACTGGGCCTGACTAAAAGCTGTCATGCAGACAGGCAGTACAGACCAAGTATTTAATTGCGGAAAAACCACCACTGCTTAATCCATCTTGCTGCTGGGCCTGATTGCCTCAGGGCTCCCCGCCTGTTTCCAAGCGCAGCTGAACACTGAAGATGGTCTAACCCAACCTGTTTGACTCTGCTGCCGAAATGGATTGGAAGCCATAGCACAGGTACACTTGCCACCACTAAGCTGTATGAAAAGGTCTCCCTGCTTCTGCAGAGAAGGAGTCAGAGAAAATTACTGGGGACATTAGCCCTGATTACAGAGACCAAATCAGGAGTCAGAAAGTCAGAAGCAGCAGAAAAAGGAGAAAATGAGGAGGACAAAGCAGCTATTTTTTTTTTTCTTAACCTGAGCTCGCCTAAGTCAGGAAGTAGTAAGACTTTTATTTTATTGACAAAGTGTTTGATGATGAAGCAATAGATCCTAACTTGCTTCCTGAGAAAAAGTAAGCCCTTATGGAAGAAAAAAAAGGCAAAGCATTTGGGTAGTAGTAAAGAAGCGGAAGAATCATGCTGAAATGATAACCTGTCCTGGTTTTGGCTGGGATAGAGTTATTTTTCTTCCTAGTAGCTGGTACAGTGCTGTGTTTTGGATTTAGTATGAGAATAATGTTGATAACACACTGATGTTTTAGTTTTTGCTAAGTAATGTTTACACAGAATCACAGAATCACAGAATCGTATAGGTTGGAAAAGACCTTTAAGATCATCGAGTCCAACTGTAAACCTAACACTACCAAGACCACCACTATACCATGTCCCTAAGCACCTCATCCAAACGTCCTTTAAATACCTCCAGGGATGGAGACTCAACCACTTCCCTGGGCAGCCTGTTCCAATGCTTGATAACCCTCTCGGTGAAGAAAAATTTCCCAATATCTAGTCTAAACCTCCCCTGGCGCAACTTGAGGCCATTTCCTCTTGTCCTATCACTTGTTACCTGGGAGAAGAGACCGACCCCCACCTCTCTACAACCTCCTTTCAGGTAGTTGTAGAGAGCAATAAGGTCTCCCCTCAGCCTCCTTTTCTCCAGGCTAAACAATCTCAGTTCCCTCAGCCGCTCCTCATAAGACTTCTGCTCCAGACCCTTCACCAGCTTCGTTGCCCTTCTCTGCACACGCTCCAGCACCTCAATGTCTCTCTTGTAGTGAGGGGCCCAAAACTGAACACAGTATTCGAGGTGCGGCCTCACCAGTGCCGAGTACAGGGGGACAATCACTTCCCTAGTCCTGCTGGCCACACTATTCTTGATACAAGCCAGGATGCCATTGGCTTTCTTGGCCACCTGGGCACACTGCTGGCTCATATTCAGGCGGCTGTCAACCAACACCCCCAGGTCCTTCTCTGCCAGGCAGCTTTCCAGCCACTCTTCCCCAAGCCTGTAGCGTTGCATGGGGTTGCTGTGGCCCAAGTGCAGGACCTTGCACTTGGCCTTGTTGAAGCTCATACAATTGGCCCCAGCCCATCGATCCAGCCTGTCCAGGTCCCTCTGCAGAGCCTTCCTACCCTCAAGCAGATCAACACTCCCACACAACTTGGTGTCATCTGCAAACTCACTGAGGGTGCACTCGATCCCTTCGTCCAGATCATTGATAAAGATATTAAACAGGACTGGCCCCAACACAGAGCCCTGGGGAACACCACTTGTGACCGGCCGCCAACTGGAGTAAACTCCATTCACCACCACTCTTTGGGCCTGGCCATTCAGCCAGTTCTTTACCCAGCGAAGAGTACACCCGTCCAAGCCATGAGCAGCCAGTTTCTCCAGGAGAATGCCGTGGGAGACCGTGTCAAAGACCCAGTTTTGGCCTTGACACTAGTCAAGGCCTTTTCAGCTTCCCCTGCTCTGCCAGATGCACAAGAAGCTGGGAGGGGGCACAGCCAGGACAGCTGACCCCAACTGGCCAAAGGGCTGTTCCATACCATATGGCGTCATGCTCAGTATAGAAACTGGGGGGAGTTGGCCGGGGGGCAGCGATCGCTGCCTGGGGACGGGCTGGGCATCAGTCAGCAGGTGGTGAGCAGTTGTTTTTTTCCTGGGTTTTGTTCCTCTCTCTCTCTCTCTCATAGTTTTCATTTTCATTACAATTTTTTTTTTTCATTTTTCAATTTTTAAACTGTTCTTATCTCAACCCACAAGTTTTCTTACTTTTGCTTTTCTGATTCTCTCCCCCATCCCACTGGGGGGGAGGGTGAGCGAGCAGCTGTGTGGGGCTTAGTTGCCAACTGAATCTAAACCACAACAGTCCTTTTTAGAGCCCAACATGGGGCTCAAAGGGTTTGAGATAATAATAGATTAACCAGAGTGTATAAGGAATTTAGGTCTGTTAATGGCTGTGGGTCACGATATTGATTCATCTGTTCTTGATATTGGTTTATCTGATCTGCACCATGCTCATTTTTTTGCTGTACATGTTAAAGATCGGTGTTGGTTTTTGCAGTTTGCTGTGCTCTGCAGTGATTAGTGATGTTTTGCTGGGAGATTTGTTATTAAAACACTGGCCTTGAGCTTAATTTGGTATCTGAGTTCTGTACTGAAGCCATTACTGTACTTCGGGTACCACCTGGTGGAGACAATTAGCAATTAAACTTCTTCCTCTCAGGTTTTTTATGGAGGAAATACAGAACAGCACCTTCGCTACCTTCTTCTATGATATTTCCTCCTTCATTACAATAACTTTTCAGTAGTTTGAACATCCTTGAGTAGTTAGGATACTTCTATTCGTATTGCTTGGGAATAATATTTCAGTTTTGTCTAAGCGTAATAAGAAATTTAACAATATCATCCAGAGATCTGCCCCAAGGCTGGATAGTTATGAGTGGCAGGGTGTGTGTGATAGTATGGGCAAGTACCTAGGACAGTGGGCACCACCAGTGTTTTGGAACTTCACCCCTGAACAAGTGCAGAATCCTGAAAAACTAGTAAAATGTTTGGAAGAAGCATGCTGTCACCCTGGCAATTCCAGAGAGACACAAATCACTGCAACATGCTGGGGCTTGACCCATGCCTATCAAGTCCTGTTCAACACTATTCAGTACCCTCAAGGGGAAGAGAAGGTCTCTGGATCGGACGACAAAGTGACAGGCACTGCAGCTACTCCAACACTGGCGACAGGCACTGCAGCTACTCCAGCTCCGATGACAGATACTGCGGTTACTGCAACCCCCGCGACAGGCACTGCAGCTGAACCAGGGAACCAACCTGTGCCAGTATCAGTTGTCCCTATACACAAGAAGAAATCTTGGAGGTGAAAGTCAGCTCGTTTAGAAAGGGAGGATAAAAAAGCAGAGCCATCACAAGGAGAGGAGGAGGAAGAGGAGGAACTCGTAAACAAGATGGAAACCACCTGATCCCTATCCTTGAGTGAGCTGTGAGATATGCAAAAGGATTTCAGCCATCATCCAGGCAAGCACATTGTCACCTGGCTGCTCCGATGCTGGGATAACAGGACCAGTAGCCTGGAATTAGAAGGTAAGGAAGCCAAGCAGCTGGGATCCCTTTCGAGGGAAGGGGGCATTGACAAAGTGTTTGGAAAAGGGGCACAAGTCCTCAGCCTCTGGAGGCAACTCCTGTCAGCTATGAAGGAAAGATATCCCTTCAAGGAAGACGTTACATATTGCCCAGGCAAATGGACCACCATGGAGAGAGGTATCCAGTATCTGAAGGAATTAGCTGACATGGAAGGTGATTTATGGTGACCTGGACAACGAGCAGTTACCCAAAGATCCAGATGAAGTCAAGTGCACGCGACCCACGTGGCGGAAGTTGGTACGGAGTGCACCAGCGTCATATGCCAACTCATTGGCAATACTGACCTGTAAGGATGGAGAGGGACAAACAGTGGATGAAGCGGCTAGCCAACTCTGGGAATACGAAGAAAGTATCTTTTCCTCCCTTGTCTTGGCTGTGGAGAAACTGGTCCAGCAACTCAGAGGATAGATCCTACTCCCCACCTACTGCTCCAGTTTCCAGTGGACAGTTCCCCAGAGTAGAAGGGCTGATCTTACTCCTGATTTTAAGGAAGAAACTCCTAACTCATATGTACAAGAAGTGGGTAACAAATACTATGATCAGGACTAGAGGGGCCCTGCCTGCAGCCAGGTGGAGGAAAGGGACAGCCGGGTTTACTGAACCGTGTGGATTCAATGGCCTGGCACATCAGACCCACAGGAGTATAAGGCTCTAGTAGACACTGGTGCACAGTGTACCCTGATGCCATCAAGCTGTAAAGGGGCAGAACCCATCTGTATTTCTGGAGTGACAGGAGGATCCCAGCAGTTAACTATATTGGAGGCCGAAGTGAGCTTAACCAGGAATTAGTGGCAAAAGCACCCCATTGTGACTGGCCCAGAGGCTCTGTGCATCCTTGGCATAGACTACCTCAGGAGAAGGTATTTTAAGGACCCAAAAGGGTACCGGTGGGCTTTTGGCATAGCCGCCTGGCGAGCTGTCAGGGACCGTCGAGGTTTAGCTTCAGTTGGCAACTAAGTCCCACACAGCTGCTTGCTTGCCCTCCCCCCTCCCTGGTGGGATGGGGGAGAGAGTCGGAAGAGCAAAAATAAGCAGACTTGTGGGTTGAGATAAGAACAGTTTAATAATTGAGAAAAAGAAAAAAAAATTGTGTTGAAAAGGAAAAAAATGAGAGAGAGAGAGAGAGAAGAACAAAACCCAGGAAAAAAACAAGTGATACAACCGCTCACCACCCACTGACCGATGCCCAGCCCGTCCCCGAGCAGCAATCGCTGCCCCCCGGCCAACTCCCCCCAGTTTCTGTACTGAGCATGACGTCATATGGTATGGAATAGCCCTTTGGCCAGTTTGGGTCAGCTGTCCTGGCTGTGCCCCCTCCCAGCTTCTTGTGCCCCTGGCACAGCATGGGGAGCTGAAAAGGCCTTGACCAGTGTAAACACCACTTAGCAACAACTAAAACATCAGGGTGTTATCAACATTATTCTCATCCTAAATCCAAAACACAGCACTATACCAGCTACTAGGAAGAAAATTAACTCTATCCCAGCCAAATCCAGGACATAACAAGACTCAGATTTGGTGATGGTCACTATACCGATGTGCTCGACACCCAGTGATCCCAGTTACTGGAGGCAGTTCTAAATGTATCTCCCACAACATTGTGCTCCACTTTGCGCTACGCTGCAGGGGCTGGCCTCACTGAGCACCTTCACCGCCAGCACCCCCAGCCCCTCTCCCCTTCTGGGAGGAAAAAGCCCAAAATGCATCATAGAGAGAACATCTCCACTTTCCAGCCTTCCTCACAGGGAAGGGAGAGGAAAGGTTTTTTTGCCAGGTCTGCATCCCTGGCTGTGGAGGAGGATGTACTCCCCTACCTCCTGGCATCCTTCCTGTGGAGGAAGGAGGTTATTGCTGGGAGAGTCCTTGGCTCCTGAAGCTCTACTGATCTCATCTAAGAAATTAAAAAGTCTAGTTTAAAAATGTAAGTATTATGAAAAGTTAAAAGTCGTACTGAGGAATTAGAAAATTATAGTAAGAATGAAAAATCAGACAGAAAATGAGAGATGTGCCAGAGCCAAAAACTTTTAATATGAATACTTCCAACTATGGTGTGACTCAGATTCTGAGCCCAGAATGAGATACACATTCCTTTTCACACTTATTTTTAGAGTGGGATGAAACAATACCCAGCTACAAATACACCCCTGCTTCTGCTTATTCAGCACCCTCATTTAGATTGATCTGTCTGTACTGTTTATACAACTTTGAATTGCTGAAGTATCAGTCAAAATTGTGTGAGTCAGCCACAACTCTAGGAAATGAAAGACAAACCTTATTTTTCAGTTATTAGAACAATAACTGCAAATGTTATGCTGAATGTTAAATCTCTACATATTGCTTTTGTGGTCACTCACTAGTGATAATAAATTAAGGGGAAAGTACCTGAAGTCTAATTGTTATCTGGATATAAGAGTTACATCTGATATTTTAACAGCTTACAAACAAACACATGTGGAAAAATAATGGATTGCAATGGTATACAGACTTTTAGGTAGGCAGAAATTAGCTTAATTTTTAATTAAAATAATAATGTGAATAAATGTGAATATTGATTTTATTACTTGATTCAAAGATGATAGCTGAATTTGTTTATGAGTAGAGGCCTATTGCATATATCAAGAAGCATCTGTTTATAATCTCTGTCTATTTATAATCAATGTCCAGATGGAGATCGGTGACAAATGGTGTCCCTCAGGGGTCCATATTGGGACAAGTACTGTTTAATATCTTCATCAATGACATCGACAGTGGGATCGAGCACACCCTCAGCGAGTTTGCAGGTGACACCAAGCTGAGTGGTGCGCCTGAGGGACGGGAAGCCGTCCAGAGGGACCTGGACAAGCTGGAGAAGGGGACCCGTGTGAACCTCATGAGGTTCACCAAGGCCAAGTGCAAAGTCCTGCACCTGGGTTTGGGCAACTCCTGGTATCAGTACAGGCTGGGGGATAAAGGGATTGAGAGCAGCCCTGCCGAGAAGGACTTGGGGGTGTTGGTTGATAAGAAGCTCAACATGACCAAGCAATGTGCACTTGCAGCCCAGAAAGCCAACCATATCCTGGGCTGCATCAAAAGAAGCGTGGCCAGCAGGTCGAGGGAGGTGATTCTGCCCCTCTACTCTGCTCTGGTGAGACCCCACCTGGAGTACTTCATCCAGCTCTGGAGCTCTCAGCACAGGAAAGACATGGACCTGTTGGAGTGGGTCCAGAGGAGGGCCACAAAAATGATCAGAGGGATGGAACACTTCTCCTGTGCAGAAAGGCTAAGAGAGCTGGGATTCTATTTTATAACAAAGGTGTCTTAACATTGTCTAAATGATAGTAAAAAACCTAACAAAATACCAGATTTTGGAAGCAACAATGAAAGGAGATCTAAAAACAGTATCTCCAGCTGTAGTGGCCCACAGCCTGCAAGGCCTGGGATGTCAGATTCAAGTCTGCTGCTGTCTGGAGTCCACGCATGGGGCATGCTTTGGATGCAAAATTAAGTATAGGTTTCTGGCAACCTTCATAAGACAGCAGGAAAGAAAGCCTGTGGTTTTGGTATTGCTTAGGGCAGGACCAACACACTGGAAGTATAACCAGCAGGGTAAGTTCATATGTGGTTGGTAGTCTCTCAAACTTTGCATTAAATTTTCATGGCCAACATAGTCCAGGTAAATGGGTTGCAGACATCTTCTCTGAAGGATTTGGTATTGTGTGAAATGAATGTTGAAGACATGAAGGATTCTTAAATGCAGGCTCCATGGACCTCCTAAACTCTGTGTAGACCTCCAGGAGCCAACCATGTGGTGTCACCATGCTCTCACTTCACTGTGCTGTCAGATCCACACATCACTTTGCCGTGGAAGTACGTCCAATCAATTGGCATCTTCTTATGAAATTATTTTATTCTAACATTTCTAGTCACCCGTACATGTAATTTTTGTATGTCATAAAACATGTTCTGCAGTACAAATACACAAGTATAGAATATTTTAAAACTGAAAAAGCCCTCTCTCAAAATTCTTACTACCATCTTATAAAATTCCCAAAGAGGAAAACAGTACATAGACGTTGTTAAAATATAATTAGTGATGTATTTTAACAAAATTGAAGACAATTACCACCTCCTTAAGGAAGCCTAGCAAACTTCTTTTCACCCACTCACCCTGAGTGAGTAATTTATTTTGACGGGTGACTGTACTATAATTAGGGGTTTTTTAATCATTGCTGTAAGGTTGGGTGAGTAGATTTTGTTCTTGGGTTCATACATTTTCATGATGGTTTTGCAATTCTGCTTGATGGATCAAACTTGCAGAACTCTTAGTGTGGTGCCAAAGTAAGTGGAATTAAAAAATGAAGCCTTCTAAAGACTTTAGATTTTAGATTTATGTTACTATTATTTTTACTCATGATCTTGTGTCATTAAGATGGTAAAGAGGTCAGGAAAGGTCATAGTTCACATCTCAGGATTTAGGGAAAAAAGTTATTAAATATAGATTTGTGATTATGTTTTTCAACAACATCTCAATTTCTATTGTGTTCTCTGAAATATTTACAAGCAAGGTTATACTTTTACTAAGATCTTTGGGGCTATTTTTAGTTTCTTTACGTTCAGCCAGAGACTGAAGATCCCAGAGAAGTCTTTGCCCTTCTTTTTCTAACTAAGCCTTTGAATCCAGATTACTTAGTTCTCTGAGTCTCGCTGTTACATTAACATCTGAATTAAAAATACAAATTAAAATTTATTTATTTGGGGAGTGCTGTCAGAATGTTACATGTTATACAGAACTAATTCCTTACTTGTCGGATACAGAGATCCCCATGGCTACCCGTTATAAAGTCTGCACCCTTGCTATTTTCTAACTGTATTGGGCTTTAGCTATGGCTAAAGCTACTCAAAAGGAATATTTTCTGGAGATCTCAGGGTTCTGCTAGAACAGAGGGTTCAGAGTTATTGCCTGTGCATTCCCAACAAACACTTGAGCATTTTCTGTCAGGGGCTGTCCAGCTGTTTCCCAGAGGCAGGAAGATTTTTGATGCCTTGTGTTGCCACAACTCTTCCCCAGGCAGAATTCTCATTTGGGTTGGTCTCTGCAGCTTCTGCTAACAGACATTAGGCAGATATGCTAACTTCTGTGTCAACTAATGACATTTTAATAACTGGCTTCAGGATTGTCTATTCATCTACATTAAAATTAAATCACTAATTATAGCTGTGGATTTTTGCCCAAGAGTGTTCTGGCCCCCAATGAATGCAATAGCAGAGGAAATTTCTAAATTCACAAATACAGGAATGGAGACAGACAGGCTGTCAAACCTTCTAACATGACAGACCTGCTCTTCTCTTACTATCAGACCCCAACTGCCCCCAATAAGAATCTCTCTTTTCCAGACAGACTAGGAAAGACTGTAAAAGTAAGGGTATATGAATACGTTTCAACTTCTTAATTGCTATTTTTCAAGATAAATATCAGTAGCAAATCAATTTTTGTAACCTTAAGGTACTGATAGAGTGTATCAGATCTGCATAGGGGATGATCTAAAACAATTCTGATTTTCAGAAATGTTGAAGACACCAAAATTAAGGCATACAAAGTTAATTCTCTTTAAAAAAAAAATATTTTCCTCAGAGATGTCACTTCATGCTTTAAGGTATTTCAGAGAGTTCAGGCTCCTAAGTTTTTTTCATCTCTGTTTCCATAGTTCCATTTTACATAGCTGCTTTTTCTTTTAACTATTCTTTTTCTTTTTTCTTTCTTTTTTTTAAGTACTAGAGCGGTCTTATCCTATAAATATTCTGCATTCCTTAGATTTTGTTAATTAATCTTTTAGCTATTTGCAGTGGTCCATCTACAAATTTAGGCACATATGCAAGACTAATCCCTAAAAATTCTGTGTAAGAGTACAAGAAGCAAGTAGAAAGAACAATTTCACCTTTACAGAATCAGATAGTGCCTAAACTGTTTTCATCATCCCTTTAATTCCTACCAAGACCAAACCATGTGAACAGACACAACCCTCTTGAGCACTAAATCTCTCACAGTTGGGAAATAACAGTTCTCCTGTCAGACCTGGGAACCCCATGGGTTGAAGGTGTAAATACATTTCAGGTAAAGTAACTATAAACCATCCTGTGTTAAGTCCAGGTGGAGGTAGCTACTGAGAGGGAACTGTCTTGCTTTAAGGTTCCTCAAAGATTAAGGTCCTGACCTTATTTCTCCCAAATATTCTTCAAGTTTGTATTTCTCTCTGAGAAGCAGAACAAATCAATTTTAGATAATGGCCTAGAAGAGAGATGACTGCTTATCAGATGCAGCAGTGTGCTGCATGCACTGCACATCATCACAGATCTCCCAACCACCAGCAAATATGAAGTGACCTTTAACTTCCATGTTTTGATCTTATACTGAGCACCGCGTACCAGAAATGAAAAATCTAGACAGAGCTCTTTAAAAGGCTACTCTTACTTATTTAACGAAAATCATGGACAAAGGGATAGGAATTAATAATTAATACGAAAGGGCATTTGGACTTCACAAGCAAGAATCACAGAGGTATGAATGCAGGATATTGGAACAAGACTGTGCGACAATACAGCTTGATAAATACATTAGTAACTGTTTTATAGTATTCTGCACATTTTAAAGCAATTCTGTCACCTGACCTCATCTTCTAAAAAGCAATACTACAATCTGGAACCTCTACATTCCCATAAAGGAGACATGGTTCAATTCCTAAACATTATATTCTTTGCTGCAGCTAAGCAGAGATACCGAGATACTTCTTTCCAAGGCACATATATCTTTTTTGTTGTGAGCTGGCTGTTGTTGTCTGGATTCAGCCCTTGAGTAGTCACTTATCATTGTGTCTGATCCCTGAATGATAAGAGAGTAAGTTTTTAAATCATTTCACTTTTACTGCTTATAAGTTAGGTGTCTAGTTTAAAGTAACCAGCTCCCTCTACCCACCTGCCCTGGGTAGTGATCTTAGGTGGGATGAATTGACCTCTGGAAGTGTACATGGTTTTGGTTGCTGACCTTACAACAAAGTCCAGACACCTTTTAGATGGCTAATGATAGATGACATGATTCAGACCTTTAATAACCAAGGTCCCAACTCACTGAATCATGTTATTGCCTTCTGTCATCATTTAAAGATTTAGGCTTAACAAACTATGAGATTGCCTACTTTCCTTGAACTCTGATTTTGTATAATTTATACATTATTGCTAAGGTTCTTGTAGAAGTAAAAGTCCTTTGCTATGTTAGAGAACAGCTTGCAGCACAGTCCCTCCCTTTTGACATTAGTGCCTACATGGTTTTTCACCCTTACAAATGATCTGGAAACGATATATGAGAAAAAACTAAGAGCAGTTCCAGACAAAATTTCATCTAGTTTAGGCTGGGCCACAGAAGTGGATGTTTCTGAAGCTTCAGAAAGACTAAAAAAATTAAAAATAAAAGCATATGGGAAGGCATCATGTTAGATGAAATTTATTATGGATAAATGCAAATCAGGGAACCATTGGGCTGTAAAATGGCTATCCTTTGTAGAGAGATACTGGCGTTACTGCAGACAGCTCACTGTACAGTAGCAGCTTCCTTCTGCTAAATAATAAGCAAAGCTAGAACCATAAACTGGAAGGCAGCTTAGGAAGGAATAGAATGATGTGTCATGCAAACGTTCAATAATGTGTTTAAGAACTTTATTGCATACAGTCTTGGCCTAGACTTTTTTAAGGAAAAAAATTACAGAAATAAAAGATGTTCTGAGAAAAGCAAAGAAAATTATAAACTTCCTAAAATAAAAATTGAATGTATTTCAGTTGTACAAATCAAATGTACTTACGTAATAAGATGGTAAAAAGGAAGGGAAATTATAAAAGTAAATAAATACAAAGTTTACATAAAATTAAAGATGAGAAATTGAAGGTCAGTAAGAAGAAGCACCTGCATTCAAAATGAATTAAACTGTAGAATTGCTGAAGTTTTTCAGATCAAGTTTTGAGTCAAAAATGGGAATGAGTTTCAAGAAGATACAGTTACTATACCAAAAATTTTTGAGATATTATCTGCATGTTAAATCAATCGGTAGTTGTTACAGATCTATCTGAAAATGCTGTGTGTAGGGGAACAGGGACCAGGTGAAGTTTACTCAAAAATGTATATTGTAGAGGTCTTATAAGCCTGAGAATTGCCTGATCTGCCTTTTGCCTGAAACGAGATGATGGATTAATGACCCCACTCCTGGTTTGATCAGTACTGTGTTTCCTTTTTTTCATAGGAATTTAGGCTTATTTTAAAAGTCGCATTTATAGACGTCTTATACAATTTCACAGTGGCATTTTCTCTGGGTTATAGTTGGAAACCTGTCATCTCCAACTTCCTTGACAACCTCAGGAAGGCACTCTAGACTGTTAATTTCGTCTGACATTTTCTTCAAACTTGTTTTTTGAGAAAAAAAGAGATCCCTGTAGTCAATCAGTTTTTGTATTCATTTATTCAAGCTGCTACCAGAGAAAGTTATCTTGCCAGTTGGAGAGGTACGTAGGGAATCCTTGCCTTATGTGCCTAAAAAGGCATCTGCAGATTGTCCTGGATAGTCATCTTGCACAACATGAATAAATCAGATGTTCCTTATTGGTTCTTCCCTTAAGGAGTTGTCAGAATAAATAAAAATACTTCTCAGAGGCTTCCAGTAATTCCAGGTAAAGAAAATAAACAAAATAAACAAAAATTCCAGAGAAAAAACTATATGAATTCTGTTTTCATCAACAGAAGATTATTATTTTGCCACACTAATGTAAATAATTAGGTTTTTTTAAGGTAATTTGGTATTATAAATCCTAAATACTAAGCAATAACTAAACATTTAATGGATAGTCTGTGTTCCCATTTTCCCTTAAAGACAGTATGATATCTCTTTCTAATGTGGTATTTTTTTACTCAATTTGCTGTCTACCACCTTGGTCCCAGTATGATAGAGTTATAGAGCTTTACTTTTCTCAGGGGAGTTTTAATCCATAACGTTACTACCAATGAGTTCTTGTGCTATAACAAGGAATTTTAGCTCCTCCAGAGCTCAGTTACTACATAAAGATGCATGAAGATGCAATCCCCAGTTCTAAAAACCTGTCCTAAAAAAACACAACGTACCTGTGTTGTAACATAACTTTCAGAGAGGAGGGGAAAAAAAAGGCTTAAAAACTAATTATTTTTGAGCCATTCAGAAAAATTCAGATTAGAAACAAACTAATAGATATTGGGGAATGATGTAATTGATACTTCCTGGGGTGAGTTCATCACATGCTAGTAGAAGAACAGAGTAGGGAAAAGGATAGTCCTGGAGTCTCTAATGAATTAACTTGGCCACACTTGATGAGCCTTCTCACTCCTAAACTATATCATCAGGCCACTTCTGGCTTGCTCTTCTTCAGGCCCCACAAATTATAAGCTTCCTAGTGTCATTCTTCCAAAAGAAGGAATGGAGGGTCACCTTCATCCAGTAGCTAGGGCACTCTCTAGGAGTGCAAGGTAAGACATTAAATAAACCCTGACCTTCCACTGCCTCTTTTCTTCAGCCACAAGGCTACCAAGAAAGTGGCCATGAAGCTATCAAGAAAGTGTCATCACCACCACGAGAGCCTGGGCATTTTGCCATGCATCCAACTCATGTTACACATTCTCTGAGCATGGATAAGACTGCTGTGGAAGAGTGTGGGATATAGGCGCTTCCCACTCATTTCTCGACTATGACAGAATTTAGGCACAAATAGACACTTTGGTCCCAAGGCCATGGACGTCTCTACGTGCATGGAACTGGAGAAGTGCAGCAGCTGTCAGTGCTGACTGAATTACACGTTATTGGAGCTGATGATCCAAATTTTGCCCTTAATTTACACTAGAAAGATACAGCACAAATGGAATTTACACCAGTGAGAGTTGTAGATCTAGCTGATCAACAGCAGAAAGAGTGGTTGTTAAAAGACAAAGAGAGTTTTCACTTTGTCTCTCTAAGGTGACACCTAATAATTGCCTGAAGGCAGTTAGACAAATAATTAAAAACAGAGGTAGAGTAAATGAATTGTTATTCACCAGGTTGACTGCTTAAATAATTTCAACTGAAAAAAAAAACCCAAAACTGCAAAGCTGAAAAATCTGGGCTTTTTTTGTTCCTGTCAAGGACAGCCAAATGTTTTTGATGTGTGGTCTGCACAGTCATTACAGATTGAAGCCAACATGCACAACTGTCCAAGTGTTTCTTATCTCTCTTTCTCATTGACACACTGTGTTGCCCCAGGCTACTTTTTGTTGACTGTCCTTGTTTTGCCTGCCTGCTTAATTTCTGATCCTAAAATCCTGTTCTGGGGTAAAAGACTTTTCTACTTTGTCATGGATACCTCTTGACTTTGCCCTGTGAGCCAGTGGAAGCAACAAAGGGAATTAAATGCACAAACATCTGTCTCCATGTGACTTCATTTTTTGAACACTGCATCTGATAAAAATTCTCTGGTAATGCTAAGCACTGACCAGGTCCTAAGGAAAAGCTAGAGGGTTAGTCTCCAGTCAACACTGCTCTATGGAAAAAAAAAAAACCAATCAGTTTGGTATACGTAAATTCTTTAGGTAAAATATGCAACTGTGAACTAAGGAATCTTCCAATCTGTAATAATACTGTGCTTTAAAGACTGGTACAATTATCCATGTTCCTCCTGTGAAATAAAGAAGTCATAATCTCAAATTCTAAGTCTATCAAATGGCCCAATGTTTTAATTATAGCAAAATCTTCACAGAAGGCCTGTATTTTCCAGGACCTTTGTTTCATCACAAAACTACCTTCTCACAGCCACAGATATCAAAGATCTGATTCTCCGTTCACATGAGCATAAATCAAATACTTCCAGTGAAGTTAATGGATTTACTGTGTTATGAAGGAGATGCAAAGTTCAAGCATTTAAAAAGTGCAATTCTGTGAAACAAAGGGGTTTTTTTGATGATCCTTGAGTGATTACTTATGACAGGATTCACCATATTTACTCTTGTAAATGGCAAATAATTTCTCTTCAATTTTCATTCTGGAAAGAAAATGGTTGGGAAGAGTCACAAAGTAATAACAACCTTGAACACTTATGCAACACTTCGCATTTCAAACTGCTTCAGAAACATAAACCAATTAAGCTGTCGTTATGATTTATGCTAAGGGAGACAAGAAATATATAAACAAAGTCAAACAGAGATGCAGGGCTCCAAACTACAGTTCTGTGAATTACAAATCACAGAAACAGCTTAGGGATGTAGAGCACAGGGGACTGGGCTAATCCTGGGAAGTGGAAGATAAAACCATGGAGCAGACTGAGTAATAACTAATACATTATTACCTAGATACTGGTGAATGATCACTTCTTTCCATATACAACACAGAACACTTAAGTACACCACTTGGCTAAATAAGCATTATCAGCTGTGCTGTTCATCACTGCAAACATCTATCGTTCATTAGCTCATTAATGACTTTCTTGAGATATCTGATTTACAATGCAATCACCCCTAGTAGATCTGTCTAAATTGATAACCAAAGGGCAATTAATATCAGTACCCACACCAGACCATTAGATGATTTAAGGAGGAATATCTATACTACTGGTTCATTTTAAAAGTACATTGTTAACATTAGGAGCATAAATGTTAATTAGGGTAATGACTTCATTCAGCAATTTCTTTTCTACAAGGCCATTTGGATCAGAATCCAGCTCCTCTGTTTGAAAGGGCAAGTTCTTTTTAATTAGGACAGCTACTCCATTGGCACTAGTAATAAATGAGAGAAGAGATAAAGGTCTCACCCACCAGCATTTTTCCATTTTTTGTTTCTGTGTAGCATTCACTATTTCAGAAACAAACCAGTTTTATTCAGAAAAAGAAAAAGTACTCATTCTTTTAATGTTAACATACTTCTTTTCTAAACATGTATTTGCAGCCCAGATATTCTCATATGGTCATTTTTGAGATAAATTCTCCTCCTTGCATGCCTGAGTGGGCAGAGCAATAGCTTTAGGTCATTGCTATTCCACTGGATCATCCCCCTAAGGCAGGGGTCTGTGCCAGAGTGAGACTAGTTAAGAAAAAGCTTCAAAGACTATTTAATTTCAAGCCTTCTCTGCTTTTGTGCATCTCTCACCCTTCAATCACACTCTGACCCTGTCAACGCACAAGCATGCAACTGGGAGAGGACAGGCTGCTCTTAGCAACAGTAATGCCCAGTGCCTTGCCTAGTGCTGACCTGAGCGTCAAAGAGAAGGGGTTCTGATTTGAACCTGGAGAAATCAGAACAGGAACAGACAGAAGTAGCAAAAAGAGTGTGGGGTGGGGAGAAAGAGCAAGGAACACACAACTACACTGGAAAGGCAGGAAACCTTTTTCCTCATCATTCTTGCCTAGACTGGAAAAGCTTTATGAACTTTCACAAGACCACTGCCACTTTTCCCTCTTAAAGCATTATTACAGAGGAGGTTGGATTCGTACCAATTCAGTTCCTAGCAATATTTCTTAACTCTGTCCTTTTAACTGCTGGCCATCTGTATGCACTGGGCATATGCAGTTACAGCTATTAGTGCCAGAGGATGGTCTTGAGTCATCACTAAGATAAAGGTGTCAGACAAGCAGGGTCTTGATGGGACAAGAAAGGATGTATCCACCAAGGTATAACAGGAATTGTCTATAAAGGCACTGCTTTTAATTTGTACCTGCGATTCTGGGATAAAAGGCAAAGAAGAGGGCAGTGATGAGGCTGCAGTTACACAGTTACTTCATGTATCATAGCAGCAGGGTGCAAAGGCTGATCTTGATACTCCCAGAGTGTGACGGTGTGCTTCCCCCGCCCTCGACCTTTATCTCCTGCAACCCTGGTTAGGTGATAACCACCAGTGGTGATTGTAATGGATGCATCTGGTCACGATGGCTGCATCAGCTCAAAGTGGACTCAGGAGACAGATAACAACACAATAACCTAAGGGTTGGGCTATTAGCCCAACAATAGCCTGTGTTGGGCTATTGTGTTGTGCCTAGGGCTATTGTGCAATGCACCCACCGAAGAAACTAAAACCTGTGGTCGGCATGCAAATATGACTATGAGTCAATCATCTTATCCCCCATAAATAGTGAGCAGTCCAAGAGCCCTTTGAGCTCTCCTGCACGGCAGCGGGCTGCACGCCAGGATCTCCCCTTGAGCAGGGACGCCTCTCAAGGTTACTCCTCGAGGTTGAGAGATTCCTTGCCGCAACAGATCCTCGGTAAGTGACTAATAGCATGCTAAACTTTGAAATCTTAGCTAAGTGACATAAAGGATTGATTGCGCATATATATAATCCTTTAGACATAAACCGTTGACCAAGTCTGGGACTAGGACTGGGTCTAGCCGCACCTAGACTCCTCTCTGAGAAGGAGTTTAGAAAGCAAGGGGATCCTTTTCCAAACCTCATGACTCAACGGGAGGGTCTCCCTGACAGTTTTGTCTGACCCTGTCCTCTATGCAGTAAATAATCGAGTGCACCTTGCCATCGAATCTTGTTAAAACACTGTCGCATTGAACTTTGTTAACTCCCTATTCTGTACCAATAAACTATATTTTTTACTTCTCTCTAACGAGTGAAGTGCACGCTCACTCCATCCGCGACACAGAGGCTCTGAATACCATGTTGCTGCAGGTTCCGAGACCCACAGAATACACTCCTGTCCCTGAAAGAGTGAGGGATAAGAAGGACTAGACGTGACTGAAACTAGACATGGGACTTGGTCTTCAGCTGGTTGATAGGTACAAATTCATTCTGGATTCTAGTGCTGGTCTAAGAGTTTGTGGGCAAATTATGTGTGCAAAAGCATGATGTATAGTCCCCTACAGAAAATAACTAGCAGACAAGATAGGAATAATCTGTGGAGTAACTTACGTCCTCTCCACATCAGAAAGAATGGCAACTCATGCAGCCAGATGTGTGCACATATATATACATATGTTATACACACACGGTAGTAATGTCATGCTTAAGCAAGGTTTCTTATGCACCTGCATGAGACAGAGTTTTGAAAGTGCTTCTTAGCTTGTCCCTAACTTGTTCACCACGTGGAAACATGCAGAGGCCCCTGAAGAACAATTTATTTGGGCAATACCAACAATCTCTTCCTAAGACAAAATGCAGCAAGGAACTCTCTTACCCTCACATAGATCCAGAACGGTATCGCTGAAATCAGTGTCTTTAATCCTATAAGTTACAACAAAGCTGAGCTCCTTATTTCTAAAAACAGTATATTCCTTGTTCATACTTATGGCCAGCTAACACTTGGTCTGACTTGTTTGTACAAAACACAATTATGGCAGTCCAAAATTGCAAAATAAATCATTTATTATGAAGTGTGCCAAATTCTGCTCAGGTCTAAAGAGCTTTGATGGTATTGTGGCCAGTTGTTATAGCTGACCTTGAACCTGTATGTCTAAACAGCAAAGTTTAGAGAATTATAGATATGCCAGTTTGAAGCTACTACAAGCATCAGTGTAATGACAATGTGATGCAGACATTGCCCCTGCTAGGGCACTGCATATGTTCTAACCAAAATTTATAGCAAATCAAAGAAATGTGTAGTTACTACTATAAAATAAGTCAATGGTGTAAGCCCTGCTATTAATGGTTCCCAGCGTCAGAAGACCAAAGGTGACATAGGCATGGAGAATGCACAAGAATGAGATCCTCACACAGAAGGCAAGATCAATGACTACCGAGCAGGCTACAAGGAAAAACTTACAGAGCTACTGTCAGTTCTGATTTCTAAGCTGAATGTCCCACATTAAAAGTGTCATTGAGAATGATCCTAAAATTTGCTGCTGTGTGCCATTAGTTAAAGTGCTGTGTTAGCATATACTTCATCAGTGCCTCCTTACGACAAAGTTTTTGTGTTTTCTTTGGGAATGCTGAATTTCTATGCACATTTTCTGTCCAAAAGAACTAAATTTACTGCTTTTACAGATGTCATTGTCATTATATTCACTAACCTTGCTAAGCAAGACCTATTTTTGTGTAAAGTTCCCAAAATAGCTTTAGGACTGCAGCAGCGTTGCAAGGTTGGAACAAAATCCAAGGCTAGTGGAAGTTGTACCTGAGCCCATCCCTCATTGTTGCCCTGCTACTGGACCATCATCCTTACTGATGGTTCACACGAGTGCTCCTAGCTGATTTTTCTGAAGCAGACCAGAGGGCTGTCAAGTACAAAGTGCTCTGCTGGCAGATAAATGGGAACTACAGAAAATAGAGGGGTGGGAGAAAGTGACAGTGAGCAGCCAAGGTGGCCAGTTCTCCACCAGTGCAGCTGGTGCCGAGGAGGACGTCTGTCAATGCCCCAACAAAGGAGTGAAATCCAGCTGTCATACTGACATAATTAGTTCAACTCAAACACTGCACAATAAAGGATGCAAGTGTCTTTTAACCCATCAGTTCTTTTTTGGCCCTAGCATTACCTTAACATCCAAGTCTTTCATGTTCTATTTCTAAACCTCCTTTAGCTTCTTGAAAGCCTGGATTACAGACATTTCGGGTTAGTAGTCAAAAAAGCTTTCTAAATGCAGAACTAAATGCCCTTCAGATGACTGTAAAGCAAAGAATGTTGTACACTGGTTGCTTTGCAGAAATGAATAACTGGAAATCCAGAAACCTGAATGGTAGTAAGTGGATGTAAAAGTTGTACTGGGTAAATGTGAAAGAAAAATCGGGACTGCTTGATTTTGTTAGTACTTCCTGTAACTTGGAATGAGGTTTGGGACAGGTAACTTGACCGCTTATATGTCAGTCTGTCTGTTCACTGAACAGCAAGACTATTTACGGGAGAGAAAGCTTTAAAACAGAATTAACTGCTTAAACAGCAGTTAGAGACCCTTGGACAATATCCATTCAGAGTTTTTATTTGAAGAAAGTGAAGTATGGATTGCCATGAATATGGATGTTTTACTCACCCAAGTGACATGTTTTATAAATTGCCATGCTGATTAATCACTTGACTGTATTTTTTGGAAAAAATGAAGATATCTAATTATTTTTAAAAATATTTTTCCTTGCATTTACATTTTTGCATAAGAACTTTCTTCATGGAAGCTTTTAAGCTAACTCTTAACTTATCTACTACTAATGTAGGTGTCAGTCACCAACTGAATAGCAGGCTAAACACACTAATAGCCACGTCATTTTCCTTTCTCTTACCTCTCCAGACATAACATTTCACTAGATGAAACTGAAAAGTTAACTTGCAGAACTATTTTCTATGAGGAAAGCTAGAAGGTATTTGTCATTCAGCTGATTGCATTTTAATTTAAGTAAAAACTCTTGAACTGAGAACATTTTTTTTTAAGGAATAGAAAAATAGTCAGATGCAAATTGTTTTAGCAAATCTATCCCTAAGATTTCAAATACTTGCATCCTGCTATTTTGTTTTTCTAACTTGGATTACAGTTTCTTAGCAAATGTATTATAAAAGAAGACATTTGAGATTAAGAACCATATTTTTAAAGAACTGTTTTGCCCACACATGCTTTGCAACTTACAGTTGTTTTCTATACACACTGCAAATCTTTATTTTTAAAAACATTGGTACTTATTTAAGCTGACTGAAAATGAAGCAGTTTCCAGGCTGATGATGCTCTCTACAGAGTGGAATGGGACAGGAAGGACGGGAAGAAAACCAGAGGAGCTTTTCACTGAAGAGGTCAATGCATTGCACAGATGCAGTCTATCAGAAACCTTTGGCACTGCTACTGTGTTGGGAAGGTGCTGCACTGATAATGCCAAATACCTCTGGCACTGTAAAAACAGAGAGTGCTCCAATGTTCTTTGGGATGTACTATGCAGATTTTAAATGGACATTTTACATTTATAGACTAAACAGACGGCATGTCCTTCTGGGACAGCCCTATTATGCAGTTGCTAAGCAGCCAAAATCTCACGTGCACATGGCCCATGTGCCGTGCGATACCCAAGCAGAGTGCCTGCATCAGACCCGGTGTGAACGCACCTGCGCAGGTTCCTGGCACGCAGCAGTGCCCCCAAAAGCTGGCTGTGGTGCAGTGGGACATGACCGCACCTCACACAGTGCCTTCTGGCAATGCCCATTAACCATTCTAGCCCCTAACCATACTCAGGGTAGTTCTTCACAGGCAAAACTGCCTGCCCCATAGTGTCACACTGGCAACAGTACACTGGCAATGCCAAAACCATTAGATGGCCCCATCTGCTGTGAATGCGGAGGATGCCAGAAATAGATTCACTCGTGATGCTATGCAACAGCACTGCACCAGGCAAGTCACAACTTCTGACCTGCGCTTGGAGAGAAAAAGGACTCCTGCCACGGGATGACTCCAGCTCTGACCTAGTCCAGGCTGTTGGCATTTGTCACTGCTGGGGATGTACCAACACAATGAAATACTCCTCGTAGCAGGGTTCTGCAGGAGCTAGTGCCACCCAAAACAAGCCGCCTTTCTTCTTCCCTATAGGAATCTTATTAATTGGTAAGAGGGGATCATAGCCAGGTTCTCAGATTGTAAAATAGCATGGTACCTTTGTGGACACATCCTTCTGTGAGCTTCCCTGAATTAATTGCCATTTGAATTGTTGCCTGCCTTTTAGGAAAAAAATCCAATCTTAGTTTTAAAGATTTAATACACGGTAACCCTGGGTATCTCATTAATTGCCTCCATTGCTAAAAACATGTGCTTTATGTCTAATCTGAACAGGTTCAAGTTACAGCCAGGGGATCATGTTATACCATGGCTGCGAGACTGAAGAGCTATCTATTACCTGATATCTGTTTCTACAAACACCGCAGAAGTACTTGCAAAGTGGGACAAAGTCACCCCTTTAGCTTTATTTTGCTAAGCCAGACAGATTCAGGTCTGAGTATCCCACATAAATCATGTTTTCCAGTCCTTTAATATTTCTCACGAACTCTTCTCCAGCTTGTCATCTTCCTGCTCGAACTGCATGCACCACAACTGGCCAGATACAGCCAGGAGACCCTCAAGCAGCTTCTTACACGAAGGTGATGTCACCTCCCAGGTCCTACTGGCCTAATCCTCCACTCTATGATCATATTCTCTCTTTTCCCTAACACCAGAGTAGGAGCTTGCATTCAGTTAATGTGGCTTACTAAGCTCTTACAACTTTTAACTGCCACCAATTATGAGAAAAAAAATCATGACCTGTATAAATGTGCCCCAGACTAATTAATCCTTCATAAAAAATCTTTATGTTTACAACCTATTATCATTTACTTAGACCATCTAATGCAAGTGTCTCTGAACCAGCCATCTGTTGTTTAGCACCCACCCCTCCACTCAATAAATTGGATTTTGGTTTCTAAGACTGAGTAGTGTATGAATCAGTTAAACACATGTTAAAATCACACTGAAAGTTATGGCCTTTGCTTATCAGTTTCTACAGAAAAACACAATTTTTATATACTGTTTTATACTTACTGATGCATGAGAAAGATGTCTGTGGGGCTGTGTTGCACAGAAGGAGATGTGAGAATAAAATGAATTAAGCTTAACAGTGACAAGCTAACACAGACAAACAAATACTTTTTTGAAATATTTTGCTTCCTAATAGGTCATTACCACTGAGAAACCTTCAGAGGGCTGGATGTACAAAAGTTTACATAACAAGAAGACCTATATCAAAACCTTAGAAAACAATGAAATGTATGTATATATATATAAAAGCATGGATTCCATCCTGTTATTGCTGTTACTGTCATGCAGACAGTAACTGCATGACAAACTACTGGAGCAAAAATGATACATGAGATGATATTAGCTACGTCTACAGGTTTGTAACTGAAGAATAAATGATATACAATATATTGAATGCATCATAGACCACTGAAAAACTGTGACCTTGACCAAGCACACACAAAGTCAAATTCCAATGAATCTGACTTTTAACTGATGTAAATATAATTCTGTACACTCACTTTAATAATCTCTTTTCAAGTGCTCAAACAAGAGGTATATTCTTATCAAGGCTTTTATTAGCATTCCATATTATAGAAACTCCCTAGATATTTTGGCTCCTAGTTCGGCTACCAAAATAATTAGCTGTTTATCATCTATGGTTTATTTAAATAAATATTTTTAATAAAATATAAAAATATTTATATAAATATGTATGTATTTATAAATTATATAACAAATTATATCCAACCAGTTTTCACTCATCTAGTTGTACACCCATCCAGGCCATAACATACTTGCACATTGGGTTATAGCTGTAGTATGTGCTGTAGTAGAAGAAAGACTGGAATCAGACTTTTAATCCTCTTGACCTGCTGCAAGCTACGCTGATGTACAGTTTGTGTCTGTTTAATGTGACTTGTTAATGAAGACACCTTCATAGATTATGCTGAGAACATGCTGTGTCAGTGACACATTAATAAATGTAGCTGAAAAACTACAGTTTTCACAAAATGACTGAAAAAGCCTTAGCATGTAAATTTGTCTCAGACTGTAACCCGATTCTGATACTTCATGAAAAACTGGCTTCCACTTCTCATGTTTATTTTGAGTGGGCAATGGAAAGAAGAAATGTAAAAAGGAGATAAAACCAATGTGAAGACAGCAAGCTTTGATGTTAGGAACCTATTTGGTTTTATTTAGGAATAATTGAAATCCCCACTCACTCTAAAAAGTTTTATGCTTTTTAGTGTTCCAAAGGATCACTCAAAACTTATTATTTATTTAGTACCACTCATCTTCCAGGTGCTTTAATAGCTAGAACATCATAAATGAGAGACAGAAAAAACCCATGGTATTATTTAGTTCAGCCCCTACCAGTACAGAGCTTTTTTCTTGCCGTACAGTTATAGTGCTTTCCTGAGTCTATTTTAAATATACTTAAGGTATAAAATCAATCCTAATTCATCCTTTTTTACCCAACCCCCCAAAAGAAAGAAATGTATCTAGTTAAGATAAATTCTGTTGAGAAAGAAGAAATCAAAATCTAACAAGTATCATAATTTGAAAAGAGCACTTTATGCATTCATTATCCAGCCACTGGCTGAATACTCCGACTCCTCATAGTGAGAGGAGGGGGCATGTTGCAACTTGGAAGTATTGCACTGAGAGTAACAAAACCATTCAGGTTGCTTTGCTGGAATGGTTCTTCACTGTCAATGTTTCCTCCCCTTAAAGAATGAAGAAAAATTATTACTTTTAGAATGATTTTACTGATGCTGCTTCAACTTCCTCTTATATACAGTTTAATTCTCAAGAAGATCTGATCAAAATGGGAATGGAAAATGAGCTTTAAATGACATAAGGCAATCCAGTGGTGAAATCTCTCATGTGTTATATAGACTTCATAGCTTTAGACTGGATTTGCATTTGTTCTGGTTTTCATTTCTAAATTCATTATTATTGCTCTTCACAAAATACATACAAAGGTTTTCTTAAAAGAAATGTGGTTTATAAAGGGTTTTACAGGACAGAATGGTTGAAGACTGATTACATTAAGTCAGGAAACCCTTCCAGGCATGTGAGTGTACAAGTGAGGTTGTACAGATAGCTGTGAGCAGAGGAGGACCCTGGAGGACAGTTCTGGAGAGAGTGAAATATTCCTTGTCATTCCAGCCAGATATTCTCCATTCTGCTTAAATGGTGATGCACCACAATGACGCATGTACAGAAAAAGGCATGGGAGATTATCTAAGTCATGACTGGAGACACCCACAAGTCTCTCATATCTGTCGTCTTTAACTTTCCCTTCAAAACTCTAGTCAGATTTTTAAAAAAAATTAAACTCACAGGTCATTCAGGCTGCTTTTGAAGCATCTTGTACAACTCTTTTTCTATTTACAATGGAAGTTCAGGATTTCATTAATTCTGTTTTTCATCCCTGATACCTTCCTCTGAAGTTGTCTTTCTGCAAGCCAGACTCAAAATGACACTAGTGTCCCATGCACTGAAATAAAAAGAAAGTGGTTTCCCTAGCAACAATATCGGCACAAAAGCTCTCATGATTTTCTCTCTCACTCCTGTGTCTTCTTAATGGCTTGAATAATCCAAATAGCAGAGGAAAGCAACATGCATCTGATCTTTATGAACTGTAATGGCTAGAGACAGCATGAAAGCAAGCAAAGTTATCTATGCTATTTATAAACTAGCAGATCAGATGACTCAGCATCACCAGCATTTGGAATTATTCATATTATTTTCAGTGAGTCATTTAAGGAGATACTTTATTGTGTCAGGCTGTGTGCAAAATATTCTTACACTTCATTTTTACCAGCAGTTTGATCTGATAACTATAATATATGGGAGATTAAGAGAAGCATGGGTTATACCTTTAATACCGTCAAGAGATGGGGAAAAAAGCAGCAGTGAATTAATGGACTGTAGAATGGAGTGGCCATTTGGATCCAATGCTCTGAAGAAGGCTTGGACCAGTTTGTGTCTGGTTGGCCCTCAGTTGAATTCTCCCCAGACTTGTTACCCAGGCATCAATTTTGACTACTTGGGGTTTCTTTTAACACTTCAGCTCATCCTACAATAGTCATTCTCTCTGCAGATGGATTTTTCCCATGGCTATGAATGTTGTGGAAATATAAGGGAAACAAAATGAGAAAAACCAATTGTAATTGTTTGGATGGAGTGTTACCAGTCTGTTTTTGTCATTTAGCATTCACACTGTCTTTTCAGCATTTATGGTTACAGATTCGTGTCACCCTTTATAAGATGGCTCATCCTGTACAGCTATATGCCTCTTTGATATAAGTACAGGTGATAAGGACTGTTTCTTCCTCATATTACTGTGGGAACATGTACCATACTGGGGGTGCTAAAGTGTGGATGTGGTCTTCACAGCTACTTTTACATCAACCTGTTTTTCATCATTGTTTCCAAGAACTATCTAAAGAACAAAATAATACTATAATTTTTGTAAAGGAAACCCTCTCGAACTCCAGCCATGACTAACTAACAAAGTTCACTCCAGAGTCTGGCTAGATGCTGGATAAAACAAAGACCACAAGATTACCAACTACAGAAGCTGGAAACATCGGCCTAAAATAAAGCAGAAAACAGAGCACTCCCAAATCTTCCATAGTTTAATTCTACAATTGCGAGCTAGAGGCATTTGACACACAGCCAATACTTGTCTGAGATTTTATGTGATAAGCAATGTGTAATTAACAAAAATCTTTGCTGGTTCTTCTGGGACTGAAGAACATCTAACTGTCATTAGCATTCACTGGATGCCGAGACCAAATGTATAAATATTACATTACTCAAACACGAATATAAATGAAAAATGAAGTATGAGAAACTAGAGCACGAAGTGAATGTAGAAACAATTGGGAACATCAGAAATGGGAAAAAAGAAAGATTAAGTTTCTGCAATAGAAAGTTCATTGTTAACAATACCAACTGAATTTTGTAACTTCAATCCATTTCATTGGGTAGGATTGGGCAATCGATAACAACATCTGAACTTAGGTGTCTACCTTTAATGTATAAACTCCCAGGATATATGGTGGAGATCAGGATTACAATCCAGTTGACCAAGTGCAAGTGCCCTCTGCAGCTTTGGACTCAGTAAGATACCTTGGACATGCACACAGGGCTGGAAGATTTGAAACAGGACCTACAGGAGACATGTGCCCTTCTGGAACAGCAGCTGAAAGTCCAGTGAGATACACAAGGTCTGCATACACATTAGCATTCGAGTTTGGATCAGAAGTGCACATTTGATGCAACCCCCCATTGCTCCTTTTTACCATGCATCGTTGTGTATGTGAAACCATCTCAGAGCGCACTCCTTTCTGATGAAACTAATACAGAAGATGTCCTTTGGCCACCAAAGTGCATTCAATCTGCAGGACTAGAATTGAGTATAACCTGCAGGACGTATGCAGTGCAGGCACTGGGACCACAGCACATGTGCGGTTCTCTTTACAGATCTGCTCTTATATTACCATACTACCTGCTAGTGCAAAGACAGCCTATGCTTTTTCCAAATGATACTAAATACCTTTGTTTAAGCAACGGAAATTCCCTGGGCTGACATTGTCTGCAGAGATGAGGGAATGATTCAGTTCAGCCTGAAGTTGACATCTAGTGGCTGATCAGCTGAATCCCTCTCCAGGCTCCCCTTGGCTAATTAACTGGATCTCATTAAGTGACAGCAGTGGGACATCAGACTCCTAGACACAAGTGTCTTAGCACTGAACTGGCTCCCACCCTTTGTGTCAGCATCACAAGTCTTTTAGGGAAAATAGTTTTGTTACCATCCCCAGCAAAGATAACTAGAAACTACAGTCTTCCTAGGCACATGCTCTGTTGGCGATGGTTGAAACGTTGTGGGTGATCTTGGATATCTGGTTGGTAAATAGAGCCCTTTGATGTTCCTGTCTATACAGCTATACATCCAATATCCTTCAGAAGCTCTACACTAAATATCGAAAGGAAACCTAAACAAAACATCAAGTACTACTGAAATGTTTAATTAAACGAGAACAAATTGTAGCTAACATACAAACAAGAGACAGGGGCAGGTTAATGCCTATGAAAAACAAATTTCTATTATTTGTAGCCAGATGTTAGTTTCTGCTGTGATTTTTCATTTTAGCGTAAAATAAGAATTTTAATGCATAACACTAATCAAAAGCTACTCAAATCTTGTATAAAAAGTAAGTAAACAATACTTATTCACCATGTGACACTGAGTCTTGTAAAATAAACAAATAAAAATTAGCATTTTTAATCAAAATTACAGATGGAAAAGATTTATGTTGTTCTTAAAGCTGGGTTCCAGAGACACTTAGGATAATAATTCCCCAGAATTATTTTATCAGTCTGTGCTTTAGTTTACTTTCAATTTCCTGAATGAGAAATTTTCTGCTGCTTCTTTTCAAAAACATTCTATACTCAAAAGAGTTTTGCTGTCAGAAATTAACCTGGTAGCTAGATGAAATCCTTCCTCTTTAAATTTAATCTGGATATTCTACTAATACTGCTCACAACATCCTAAATAACCTCTCTTCCTTGCTGACATTTACACATTTCAAATATTTGAGAGTGTGTTTTGCAATCACTTTTTCATCATAGGTATACAGATCATTTAATCTTTTCATTATGCTGGTCTCTCTGGACTCGATTAAAAATTAAATTGAATAAATACATAGATAGTCTGAGTAATCAGGTAAAATGCCCAATCTACTTTATCCACACTGCTTACATCTTACTCCTTTCTCTGGATTTGTTTCCCAAATAATATTGTAAACCTTAATTTGAATGCAAAATTTTAAGCAGCATTCAAGAGAAAATCTTCTAACTCACCTTGGCACTACTAAGATTTTTGCCACAAGTATTTTCAATCATCTTAAGTGCTGGTCTATTTTAACCTAAAGTAACTGGATCCAAAAGTTAGGATAAATCTTCAGAAATTATATCATTACTTTAGTTAATGCTGAGATAATTGATAACAAAACTGCTTAACACCAGAGACGTGACTGCCAATACAGGATCCTGAGTTTTGACAGGCTCCTGCAATAAGAAAAAACTCTGAGGATATGAAAGTATATAAGAAAATTTCCACTGGAATTTATGAGCCCCATTAAGTGTTTGCTGTAGACAGTAAAGACTTTCTTCTAAGCACTTGTGGAAAGATTTTTTTCCCTACTATACTAATAGTCCATACTCATGTGAAGTAAAAAAACCCAAACAACAATATGATTATAAATTATATATTTCATTTTACAGTTTCTCAAATTTACTCATTCTTACCACTTGAGCACTTTGTGTGGGTAACTAGTTTGTGGATAAGTTCATTTCAAGGATTATTAAAATTCTGAGCTATGATTAGTGATTTGATTTGAACACAGAGATCATGTGTTCTGGGTTATAACAGGAATAATAATATGCAAAATCCTAAACGGAGGACAATAATGAAACAGAATGTTTATGGAAATACTGCAGCAAATATTCACATTGATTGTTGATGTATCTGCTGAGATCCAAATACCCAGAACACAGAATAAACCATAAGAAAATCAGTAAAATAATACAAGCAAGTAGTGTACTAGATTGAAGGGATATTTCAATTCCCAAAGTAATAACCACTGAAATAGATGTCATATTATTTACTGTATTTTTGTTTCTTAACATCATTTATTTCAAACCCACAGACTAAATAGCATGCATTAAGATAATTTTTGATAACTATCAGTGAAAATATAATTTTAACTGATAATGGAACACAAATCAGCACCCGATTTAGGCTTTTCCAGATTCATTAACTGACCTGGATGAGTACATCATAACTTTACATTTAGATAGCATCGTGATTTTGTAAGTGACTTTAAGATGGGAAAATAAAAGCTTTAATATCCCAAACCCAAACATCTAAATCTATCTCATCAGTAATTTTCACATTTAACTACTTTCTTAGCCTTATGATAGCCTTTTCCTACTGGCAATAAGATGCTTCTAGTCATGTATTTTTCACATTATTCCATGCAGACTGCATTCAGGCTTATTTCTTAAAACTGTAAGCTATCTTATATGCTACAAATTTTACATTTATAGTGTCATTATATGTTCACCAAGTATATACTCCATGATCCGATTTCTAAACACTCAATTCATTCCTTGTTGGAATGTGCATCTTAAGTGTAGGACACTGTGAAAACTAAGTATTGATTTTGGAACTAGTATTTTAAACACATATAGAATCAATTTGAATTATCTCATGATTCTTTTAAAGTTTTTAATAGAATGTATCGGCTAAATGATGTGTGACAACTTTGTCCCAGTAATAAGATGACGAGAGAAAGACACTTTCCATTAATAACTGTAGCTACTCCAGTATGAGACACACTTGGGAAGCCTTATTATACTGGCGATGCAATTGCACCTTATGACTCAAATGTTAAACTATGGATATGAATCTCCTGAATGAGACTCCTGTGAATCTCCCTAGAACCAAATCCCAGTTGCCCACTCAGTTGTCCAGTTGTGTTCAATGACACAAATTAATTTTCTTTGTAGACTTATAAAATGCATTGTTTTAAAAATAGTCCTCTGGTTCTTTAACTATGGTATATGTAATTAGTTAATTAGTCAGAATTTGAACCAGCTTATTGGATTGAGAACTAGTGACTATGAAATTATAAAAGGCGATACACACATTTTTCTAGATTTAGATGTTGTGCTTCAGATGATAAAATATTAAAGAACTATTCTTCTTAAATATCCAAAACACAGAAAATGCTCCTATACCCTCCTCAGAAGAGGCAGAGGAATATCACCTAGATTTCTTAGTTTTTTCCTTAATTGTGAAATGACTGAGGACTAATCAGAATTTTTGTCACAGTAACTTGATTGGGAGTATGAAAAATTTCCCCACAGACCCCTCAATTAACATGACTGCATTAGCAAAAGCCCCAGACTGGACACACTTATTCCAGCAAAGAATGCCTTTTGTTGGGATAGTTTATTTTTTCAAGGAACCAGTGGGAGTTCTGTCCTTATAAAACCTCTCTTGCTAACATAAGCTACATCTTCTCAAGAATGTTTTGCTGATTTGAATATATCAGCAAATATATTTTAGTGTATAACTCTTCATTTCAATAAGCAATTAATACAATTCAAGCCTTAATGCTCTTACTGTATAAACTAACTTATATAATAATTACAATTAATGATAGCAAAATATTACCTCGTATTCAACCAAGGTTTTAGTCAAACTACTGACATTTTCAGAAGTATTATATGTATCTCAGAATTCAGTGTTTGTTCAGGTACACTATGTTTTATCTTGTCGTCTTTATAAGGTGGCTTTTCTAATATTGAAAGACCTCTCTAGACCTTTTTGGAAGTTTCCAGGTTATGCCTACACAACCTCCCTTCTGTATCTTTCCTTTCTTTACTCCCTTGTTTGCTTTTCATTCTGCTGTTGTCATTTCAGCTATTTTAAAAATTTTGCTGTTTGGGGGGAAAAAGAAGCACGTTTTCCTACTAGGGCCTGGAACCTAAATGAATTGCCTTGGATAGCAGGAGACAAAGTGCTCAGATATAGTTCCCTTCTCACACATGTTTGAAATCTCATTTTAATGCTGTGCTTCAGAAGCAGTATTATCTCAGCCTCATTGATGTCTATTCTACTGAACTTATTGCTTAGTTCATTGCAATTGCAATCCTTGCTCTCCAATTGTAGGTGAAAGATACCCATTTTCAGTTAGTTCCTCATGGGTCATGTAGGACTGCTCATGAATGCATCTGTTGTGTAAAAATATATGTTAAACACAGATCTTCAAAAAAGCTCATAAATTACCTAGAAGAAAAGATATCATTGCAAGTATACCACATAAGTACCAGAACAGACAGAAAATTGCAGAGTCTAGAAAGTACGAATAGTAACAAAAGCAAGAGAAAAGATATGTCTTATCAGTTAGTATGAAATAATCAATGAACTGGTGAAAACAGGAATATTTGGTGAGGATGACAATGAGGTATTGATTGCATTTATTAAGAAATGGTTTCCATGAAAGCAAAAACATTAACTTTTGAGAAATAAGTTCTTTGGGGATTTAAGATATTTAGTCCTTACGGTTCTTCGTAAAACACCGTTGAAACTCTTTAGTTGGAAGAAGGCTGGGGAAGCTTAAAAGTCGCAAAGGGGTACTTTGTACCAGCAAGCATCACCCCGAGGAACTAATAAAATAAACAGGTAAGAAAGCTCCTCCAGCAATTACTTATATTTACTGCAATGAAAACAAGAAAAAGAATGTGTCAAAGAAGGAGCCACAAATCAGTGAAGGTGTGCACAGAAAAGATAGAGTCGGCAAAGGACAAAATGAAGTAATTCCAGCCAAGAGAGAGAAAGGACATATGCTGTACTTGATTTGACTTGCAAATACAATATGTCAGGGGAAAGATGTTAAAGCACAGTTATTAATAAGTAATGATAGCTGGTATCCAAGCCCCGCTGGAGGTACAAGGAGGGCCTGGTGAGGAGCGTGAGGCTCCCAGCCTGCCTTTGTGGGCAAGAGGTCCCTTCTCCAGCCTTTTTGGAGGGGAAGACAGGCGGTCTTGCTGCAAGACCCCATTCCTCTGAGCAGCAGTCCTCAGTGAAGAGGCTGGGGGGACCTGGGCACCATTAACTTGATCTTCCTCTGTGCCACAGAACATGAGGCTCTCCTAAATAAATTCTAATGTGAAATAAAGCACAGATGGGATAGCTTTCTGTGTGGTTTTCTGACCAAAAAAAAAAAAAAAAAAATTACTTGCTGCTGTAATAAGAATAGTCCAGATTCATTTTTTTCCACCTTATATTATCTACTTAATTTCCAGTCATCCTACATAAATTTGCTGTGCCTCAAAGTTTTGGTTTGTTCCAGACTAAACATGCTGCAATTTCCCATCACTCCCAAAGGATATTTGCTTTTAATACCACCTTACTCCCTCTAATTTAATCTGCAAATACTCATTTTTTTTCAGTCTTTCCATTTACATTTTCAGCTTGGTTCCACTTCTCCCTTCCTGTGATGCTTTGTGATGAGGTCCCAGGTTACATATGGCAAACCTCTCTGCATGCTAGTGAGGAGAGTGTTAAAGCAGTGAAGCTGGTGGAGAAAAGACAGTGAGCACTGACTGGAAGAGCTGCAGTGAAGTGACATGTTGATAATTTACACCTCAGGTCCAGAATTCGGAGCATCTCAGTGCCAAAAACAAGTAAAAAAAAAAAAAAAAGCATATCAGGAAAGGATAACATCAGAATACATACACTGATTCTAGGAATACTTAGAAAGTATTTACTAATAGTTTAGTAATAGTTAGACTGAACAAATTACAAGTCAGAATGCAGGGTGGGAGAAATCAGGGAGGAATACGGTCATTACCTCCTTTAGGAGGGTCAAACCCAGATTAAGAAGAAAAATTTTTTAAAATGGCCTCAGTGGATACAAATAGGAACAGTGGATTGATGCTGTGCAAACGGAAATCTCCAGCCAAGTATCAGGAAGCATTTTCTCACCATTAGGATGCTAGATTATAGAGCTGTCTCCCAAGGGAGGTGGTGCAAGGAACTTCACTGTATGAGTCATTTAAAATCAGACTGAAACAAAGCACCTGCATATACCGCAGGCAACATAGCTTCGTTGGCAGGCAGACAGCCTCAATGACCTGACAAGTCTTAACCAGCTCTCCTTTCTGTCATTCCGTTTAATTTTAGTCTGTTCGTATTAAGGAAAATGAGAAAAAATAGCATTCTGTGAAGCACTCATGTATTCATTTCCTCAAGTGACTGATTACAAATGAAAAATACATAATTATCATAAATATTCAGACATCTGATAGGTAAAACTAATGATTAACTGAACTATTCTCTAGTTTGTGTTATTATTTAGGAAGTTGTTTTAAAGCATTCCCCCTCTTCCCCTACCAAAATGATGAGTTTTCCTTGCCAGAAGGTGAGCCAGCTGGAGGTAATCAAATACATAAACAAGATTTAGTTATACCTGGAATGATTATGGTTAGAACATTTATTTTTTGACTCCTACTGCTTGAAATATCTAACTTTGCAGACACTCCTTGAGCAATGCCAAAGCAAAAATGGTAGCAGCAGAAAGGAAGATAGTGCCGGTAGAAGCCATTCATGTCTGAGCAGCAAGACATCCTAGATTTGCTCCCCTGAGTTTTTCAGCATGTGTTTCAGAGGACTGAATACTTCATTTGCTTTTCCTTCAATTCCAGCCATCATGGGCTCAACAGAGAAAGGAAAAGATTTAGCATGAAATTTTGGGGGAGTTTACAGGAAAAGAACACAGGGAAGAAGTTGATAATTGATTCTTAATCCACTTCTGCTATTGAAATTCACTCTCCTCTTTATTATTCTTTACAGTTATTTTCAATGATTGAAAATAAATTAACATATCTGTATTTATATGTGGCAGAAAGTGGGGTTAAAAAAGTATAATGGCAAAGAAGAGTTCAGTGTTCTCAGAACAGGGATAATGGGTAACCTTCATTGCAGAAAACCAGGACATGACCTCTTAGACTAGTAGTGAGGATATTTAATGCATTCATCAAATTATATGTTTGAAGAATAGCACATAAAATATTAATATTTAGAAAAGAGGGAAAAATATGCAAGAACACACTGGCCCATTATTATGACCTCAAAACTATGCAGGGCTTTAAAACACACTTTGAAGAAGAGACACAGTAACCTGATCTCTCTTCAGTTTGAGAGTTTTACTTGGACCCTTGTATAGCAAGAGACTAAAATAACACGGTTTGTTCAGTTTAGCAGAACAAGGATGAGGCAGAAGACAAAGATGCTACATTTGTAAGGGGTGGTGTAAGAGTGAAATGAAAAATGAATTAGTACTTAAACATCATTTTTAATGCCATTTCAGACATTGTAGGCTATCCTGTGTAGCCTCCAGAAACTGTTCCAGGAAAGTGCAAATCTTACAGGTCATGTGTAATATCTTCCAGTCCCACATGGGAACTATGTTGGATATCATTCATACCCAAGGTTATCTCAATAATGCAAAGGACAGTTAAGTGTAGGCCCGCGATTTGCTACCAAAGCAAAGAGTCATCTAAAGGAAATCCAGTGCTGACATAAAAGTGAATGGCATGGGCTTATATGGAACAAAGGCCAGAAATCAGAGATCATTTTCTATGTAGGAGTGATGTTCTAGAGCAGTATTTCCATATGAAATAAGGACAAGATGTTCTATGATTGTGAGATAGCTCTTGATAAGTTTACAACAGCAGAAGGCTGGAACCTGTTCCTTAGCAAAAACCTAATGATGCAGAATGAGGGAGGGAGCTCTTGTGGCCAAAGCACGCAACCAGAAGCACACAATGTGTGCCAACAGGATGGCCAAACTGAGAGCTTTAAACTAGGAATTACAGGAGAGGTAGACACTCCTCATCAAGCAAGTGACCAAGTTGTGGGTGGGATAGACAAGCTAAAAGCCAGGGGAGATGAGAACAGAAGGGACACAGCAATCAACAAAACAATGCTGAAGTGGAATCACTTTAAGCATTGGTGTATAAAGCAGGAAGTGCCTATGGAACGATCTTGTGGGGAAAGCTCTTGAGACTGTTCTGGTGAATGAGCATGCCTGGGTGCCTCTCTGAAATACTTTGATGCTAATGGACACAGCAATGGGAACCAACAGGAAGAATTAGAAGTCTATGTGCAGTTAAGCCATTGAGCTAATGGAAACGTGATGGGATAACTACACAACTAGATTTCTGCATGGTTGGATACAGGCTTTTTTGGAAAGACAGGCTGGGAAGGCGGGGGGAGCATGTTGACCTTTATGTGAGACTGTAGCTGGAATGCCTGGAGCTCTTCCTGGGGACAATGTACTGGTGCATTGGGTTATTCTTCCCGAGGTGCAAGACTTTGCATTTCCTTTTGCTGAACTTCATGAGTTTTCTCTCAGCCTAATTCTCCAGCCTGTCCAGGTCCATCTGAATAGCAGCAAAACCTTCTGGTGTATCAGCCACTCCCAGTTTTGTATCATCTGCGAACTTGCTGAGGGTGCGCTGTCCCATTGTCTAGATCATTAATGAAGGTGCTTGAGGAACAGTATTGGCCCCAGTATCAACCCCTGGGATACACCACTAGTGGCTCGCCTCCAACTCAACTTTGTACCAGTGATCACAACCCTCTGGACCTGGCTGTTCAGCCAGTTTTCAGTCCACCTCATACTTCACTTATCTAATCCATATTTTGTCAGCTTGTCTATGAGGGTGCTGTCAGAAACAGTGTCAAAAGTCTTACTAAAGCCCAGGTAGAAAACATCCACTGCCATCTTCTCATTCACAAAGCTGGTCACTAGATGATCTGAAGATGCCCTTCCAACCTAAATGATTCTGTGAGTCTGTGATCTTGAGGATGACAGTTTCTTAGTCTGTGCCAGACAAGAAGAGTAGACAGACTGTGGCAATCTGTCTATCAGATCACAGATAGCTACTGTAATGTCAAAGTGATTGGCACTGAGTAATATCAGGTTTACTGATATGAGTAAACCTGGAACCTGACCCCTACCTGTCAGACTTCTTTTGCAATCCTAGGGAATTTTAGAGCTGACTTCCTCTAAATTTATGCTCATCAGAGCTACTGATGAAAATGGTAGCTCATGTCTGTATCTGTACCCAGTAGACTAAAACATTGATGCATTTCACTGTCCTCTGTTTGAAGAGGCATCAGCCCTGGAGTACAGTCCCTGTTCTGCTAAGGACCTCTTCTGGGATCTTAAACAGGTCTTTAGCTGTATAAGAGTGTTCACCTCATCTACTTAACTCCTTCAGCACGTGCCCTGTAATTTAGTGCACCTAAAGCTAGGAACTGAAATTCTCAATATAGAGAATAGAGAGAACTGAATGCCTCTAGGGGGTGATTAAGAGCATTAAGTTAAATACTTAACGTTACATAGTGTGAATAACGTCTCAATCACTTGCTCTTTTTCCTGGTGAATTCCTGACTCACTCACACAATGAAAATGCACAGAATGAAAAAGTTCAGTGAGAAAGATGGGTATTCAATATTTATTTTTATCTGAATGCTGTGTGTCTTCATAACACATATCACGTAAACTTTTGCAGTTGATGAAGTAGAGGTGCTGTGGAGAATTTTTTTATTCCCTAATCAAAAAACACAAATAAAGCATTGAAAATAGCTGGTTTGTTTTACCTTCTTTTGCCTTGATGTCTTATGTGGAATGGCACTTCTGGAAGTAAATGCTGTCTCAAAAACCAATGTATTACTGAGCACCCTCAGAATGAGGAATGGAAAGAATGAGATAAAGCAGCAAAGGAAAGCAATTATTCTGTAAATTGCAGTTCAGCTGCATGGAAACCACTATAGAAATATATCACTACACACCCAACACTTTTTTACAAATAAAGATTTTATGGACAAGCTGAAAAGTTATAGAAGTGCTGAAAACAGTGGAAACTGCAACCTGTAATTAAAACAACAAAAAAGCCCCCCCCCCCCGAGGGTTTATATACATGAACAGCAGTCTGTAAGAACAATGCATTTCTAAGGGTAAAAACCTGTCTCAAAAAATTTACTGTCTATGTAATGCAGGTTTCTTCCTGAATCTCGCTTATCTAATCAGATTGCCACACTTCAATAAAAGGGTCTCTTGAGTTCATACTAGCTGTCACCATCGGAAGACACTACATAAAAATTAGGCTCTGTACAAGCCATGTGCCATAGGGTACTCCAAACACACACTCTATATACATAAGATGAGGAGCTGATGAAACATTCAAAAACCAGAATGATTTTCCTAAGACATCATCCTTTAATCTTATGCCTGGAGTGACTTTCTTTTTTCCCCTGTCTGACTTTCCCAGGCAAAATCACTAGTACCAAGAGTCAAAAACAGTTTAGGATGCAGTAAATTGCTCATAACTGACAAAACCAAAAAAGCATACAGAATTTAGGTAGTGACTGCTTAAAGCCCAGAAGGTCACAGATGCAGGCTCTGCTCCAGCTGATTCAACCTAAGTCTCAATGTAGAAGATAACACCAACTTTTCACCTCACAGCCCCTAAAAAAATCTTTCTCCTTGCTTCTCTAACCTTGCACTAAAGATTGAGGCAAGAGGGTTACCAAGCCACAGTCAGCTTAGCCTCCTTGTGACACAAACCACCTCCTGTTGACTGTGTTCCTCTTAGAGGTTTCTACCCTACCTTTAAATATAATTCCAGTAAGGAAAAAGCAACAGCCCATCCCTCCTATGGATGGCAAACCAATATCTTTGCTTTACCCTAATCAACTAAGTGTACTCTCTTCATCTCTAGGTTCTTCCATTAGCTAGAAGAACCCACCCTGACACTGCCAGTAACCCCTCAACATAGGGGTTGCAATGAGGTAGCAAAGGCTGGGAACTGATACTGCAAAGGCACTGCCAGGTAAGGTTATGGAGGAATTTGTTAAATAGTGTTATAGGGGGAATTCCTTCATTTCCATCACTTTGATTTGCTTCCTTTCTCTTTCCAGCTAAATTTCACCACTGAGCATATAATCATGCACATCTTCATACCATCTGTCCCCTTTCATATTTTTTATAGCTGAATCAGTCAGAGTTTTAATTTGAATTTTCATCGATCAAGAGATTTTTATCCTGTCTCAGACAGAGAAACAGAGGTTTTCCAAAGATAATAACAATTTCAGTAGCCTAGAGGAGATTTTATTTCTATTTCTTTTAGCTGCAAAGTTTTTATGCTCAGCAGACTAGTATCCAAATACAGCTCGGAAAATACATTGGGAAAATACGACAATGAAACGTGTGCTAGAGATTACCAACACAACTACTTGCAACCAAAATCTCCACAGGGAGGTTAGAAAGAATTTTTCTCAAAGGACTCCCAATTATGAAGTTACAACAGCCAGCGGCTTTTGGTTACATCTAACTCATAAAGCAAACTTCTGTCTGACATATCCCAAGTGTCAGCTTGGTGAGGAGGATACTGCTTCCCTTGGCACACCCTTTGTCCATCTGTAGTAAGCGAAGAGCTCCTCGGAACGGTAGTGGTGCAGGATCTGCTCCACAGCCTGTATCCTCTACCGTGGGGTGTCTGACAGGCCTTGCACGTACTGGGCAAGGCTGGAGGAAATACTTGCACCTTCCCCCTTGCCTGACTATAAAGGTATTTCAAAACCTTACCATAGAAAACTGTTAATGGGATATTTTGTGATAGTAAGCAGCCTGTGCAACCTACTGTAATATAAAAAAGGTAAACTAGCTTGCTTAAGAATAACCCTTTTGGGGTTATTATGAACCAGACTGGATATAATTCTCTTTAACAGAATGTGTTAAAAATGTTGACAATAATATTGTTCCATACCAGAAGCTGTGTTTTAAAGTTTTTTTTAGGTGGGAATTAACTCTCCTACTGAAGCTTTAAGCTGCAAAATCATTCAGCTTCTCCATTTGTATATGGTTAAACTAATATGACGTATTTCTTGTTAAACTGGGCAAGAAGGCAGCTGTGAGCTACACTATTCCCAGATCTTCCCAGTGATGGGACCTTCCACCTCCTTAGAGTGAGATGACACTGCACTCCCAGTCATAAGAGCCGTTCAATCATCACTGTATTTGCCTATCTTTTAAACACTCTCCTCTGTTTGCCACTTTTGGCTAATTTACCCGCACCCTTTTACTCATCACAGCACCCACCTCTTCTCCCTTCCTCACTTATTTTCTGTACTGTCTCCACCTTCCTACCTGCATAACTCTTCACTCAACTCAGCGTTTGCTTTCACCTTTCTTGCTCTTGCTAGCACCAGCTCTTATGAAATCTCTTTGTATCTCCCTGTTGCTCCTGACATGCCCTCGGGAAGAACTATTTATATCCACACTACCACATTGCCGATTTTATGATTGCACATAAGGTGGAAGGGACCATGAGGGTGGAAGGGACCTCCAGAGATCATTTCATCCAACCCCCCTGCTCAAGCAGGATCACCTGGAGCAGGTTGCCCAGGACCATGTCCAGACTGCTTTTGAAAGTCTCCAAGGATGGAGACTCCACAATCTCTCTGGGCAACTTGTGCCAGTGCTTGGTCACCCTCACAGGAAAGAAGTGTTTTCTGATATTCAGTTGGAACCTGTGTTTCTCTTTGTGCCCATTGCCTCTTCAATATCTCTCTTTACCTCTTTCACGCCTCTTTCATACCTCTCTCTAAGTTTTCCTAAGTACAGTCATGACAGCAATCAAATCACTGGTCCATGGACACCCATGGCTTGACATTCTGCTATAGCTGTCTCTTTTATTCTTCTTGTGCTTCCCTTACTGACTGCTTTCATCTATTGTCCTTCATCTCATGCTGCAAGTGTAAATTCCTTAGGGAAAGGGCTCTGGGTTTTTTTTCTGCTTCTGCAGCACCTAGCCAATGGTTCCTGCTCTATGCCTGGGGCTCCCTGACACCATGTAGATATAAATAGCAACAAGAAATAAGGTCAGTTTAGTTCTTTCCTTTAAAGCTCCCCTATGCTTATTAGGGGAGAGCATGCATATGCACAGAACACAAAGGAAGAAGAACTGTATCCACTCCCCTACAATCAACCTCAATGTCCGTGGAAAACCCTGCAAATGTGTCTATCAATGGACAGAAAGAGTATTTGATTCCCTATTACCAATTTGAAAGTTCATTATTCTTACCAGGCACATCACTTTGCAGCTCCGAAGGACTTAAACATTTTTTTGTTGTTTATTTTAGATTTTTTTCCTGGAGTCCAAAATTCAGTGATGGAGTATGCAACATAATTTGGGGGTGAACTAAGATCAAAGCAAGACTTTTGTCTTTGCATTCCTCTGATCTTCAGCAGCCTTGAGGAAGCTCTAAACTAGGTCAGATACCAACATGCTGTGGTCATGGTTAAGTCACATCCTATCTCTTCCTGGTGATGGCTGAGGGAGCTTAGACTTACAATTAGATGAGTCTGGAAAGATAAATCTAAATCCTGAAAAGCCACTCAGTTTGCAGATGCTGTGGCACCTCTCCTGCACCACTTTCAGTGCAGGTGCACTGAATATATTGCATTTTCCTTATGCTGGAGTAGGTTTCTTCTGCATTGGTAGGATCTTTTAAAGCTTATTCTATATTCCTGGCTTTCTTTTTTCTGTATGCATGGCATAAAATAACTGTAGATGTAGGTCATCAAGGGGGCTATTATACTTCATTCTCTACCAGCATATTTGACCTTGATTTCTGATTGTGTCTCCATTACTTTTACAAGAAATACAAGGAGAGCCTTTCATTGGCCAAAAAAACCTGTGGATCTATTTATTCTTTCATTTACACACGGTAAAACATAGAGTAATTATATTTGAAAACAGCATAAACCAAATATACGGCTTTCCCTACACTCGAAAGGGTTTGTTTTGTTTGTTTTTAATATTTTTAGGGGGTTTTGTTTTGTTTTGTTTTTAATCAGAAACTGCCTTGCTTTGAAACACAAACACTTCTTTTAGTGATTGGGTTTTGTTCGTTTTTTATCTTGTTTTAATTAGATCACTTGGGAAGTAATGTAACACTATTGCAGAAAAAGCTGTATCAGTAGCTGAATCCTTCTTTTCAATTAACCATACAAATCCAGGCCCTCTTCCCACACTTACACTGTATTATCCCACACTTAGCACAATCTACTTCTCTGTATCCTTCATTATTTTAAGGTCGTCTTGATAGGAAAGAGCCCATTCCCTTGTTTTGTGCCAGCAGGCAGCAAGATGCATTCTTTGTTCACCTGTCTGGAGTCCACCATAGCAGCCATGACCAGGGTTGCATGCAGTACTGCAAAGTCCTATAGTACCTCACTATTGAAACAGAATAATCAAAGTGACATTTCAAAAAAACACAGCTCCTCCCAAGGCCATAAAAAGGAATTTTTTATGTCTTGCTGCAAAGCAATTTCTGCTGAAAGAATAGAAATACAGAAACTACAATCCAATCCTTGCTAGTACAGAGAAGCCTTATCCTGGTTTTACGGAACATTGTGCCAACAAGGCACCCTCTACTTAGGCAGCAGAGCTGTCTGGCTGGCCAGGCAGGGAGTTCAGTCAAGCAGCTGACTGCATCACAGCTCAGTCAAGTGCATCCCAATCACAGCCTACTCAACCCACACACAGATCAAATCTATCCATGGCTGTCTTTGGTACAACCATCTATTGGGCTGGGGATGTGAGCAGAAAAATGTTCCTGGAGACAGAGACAATTGCAATGACTGTTGGTTTTCTTTCAGCTGAACCCTGTTAGAAGCTGTGGGGAAGGCAGTGATCTCTGATTTGTCTGGAAATGCACAGGATGAAGGAGCCATCACATCTTTGCATCAGCATGCTGTCTGTTTAAAGGCAGAATGGTCCAACTCTTCTTATTTCACGCATAAAACTAGAGCCACATAAACTTCTATTTCCTAGATGCCTGTGGGAGTGGCTTTGACCTATACTGACACATGTGGCCCAGGTATGACTTTTTCTGAGAATAATAGAATCATAGAATCATTTAGATTGGAAAAGACCTTTAAGATCATCGAGTCCAACCGTAAACCTAACACTGCCAAGTCCACTACTAAACCATGCCTGTAAGTGCCACATCTACATGACTTTTAAACACCTCCAGGGATGGTGACTCAACCACTTCCCTGGGCAGCCTGTTCCAATGCTTGACAATCCTTCTGGTGAAGAAATTTTTCCTAATATCCAATCTAAACCTCCCCTGGCGCAACTTGAAGCCATTTCTTCCTGTCCTATCACTTGCTACTTGGAAAAAGAGATCGACACCCACCTTGCCACAACCTCCTTTCAGGTAGTTGTAGAGATCGATCATGCTACATTATGATGAACGTCTGGATGTCACCTTTTGTTATTGCTTGCATTCTTGCAGTAGGCCAAAACTGACCGTACCTTCAATATTTCTGAAAGAATAGTATTTGCCTATTGATATGGCCTTCAGCCTTGGGTATCTGTAAACTTTCCCCAGCCAGCAGCTTGGTTGCAGTGTCACCAGTCTGCTATGGCGGATGGTGACCTGCTGCAGGACCCACATAGGGGAGAGAACCATCTAACCATAAGCCTTTTTGCAGAAAAGGGAGAAGAGCCGAAGCTGCAGGAGTAAGAGGACCACAGCAGGACTGTGGACTGCTACTCTCACTTGACAGACCCAGCAGCAGCAGACAAGCAGCATCGCTCACAAAACAGTTAGTGTTAGTGTTTTGATGTCACCAGTGTTCCTGTCTCTGGATGCTAGCTAAGACAGAGGCCTGATTTCCTAAGATAGAAGCAAACACACACCAGGAATACCGATTATTAAAATAATGAGCATTTATACAGCCTCCAATTCAGAACAGTGAGGAAGGATACATTCTGTTGCACTAATCCTACATTTCAGAAAGTTAAAAAAGGCACTGTAGAACTTATGAAAGTTGCCCTTTATATTTCAGTAGTATAATTTTTAAAAGCAGCTGTTTTTCATACAAAAAGGAAATCATATTTATTCAATTTTGATTCCTTCCTTATTACTTCCCTGAGAAAATAACAAAATACTTTAATAAACTTTAAAAAAATAAGTAAATGGGATGTTTTATGCCTTAAAATGCATTAACACATGTAGACAGGATTCCTTATACATGTTGATATATTGACTGGTGTTACATTTTTGAGCTTCTGAGCATTTACATTTTTGAAGGCTATGCTTCCCACTTTATTTTTTAAGAAAAAAAATCATTAGTTCTTTGCCTTTCATATTTAATGATGAGATTCAACTCCCTCCTCTGTCGCAAGGGTAAGGGAGGAAACACAACAAAGCCCATAAAATGTTACTGATGTGTAACAGGTACAAGAACTCAATCAGATCATGAAGTCACTGTCTGTATTTAAGATTTCTTCTCCTGCTTTTTGACCTAAATGTTGATATATCCACATTTACATGTTCTCTGAATACAGTGGTGAGAAGTGGACATCATATTCATGTGGGATCTACCACTTCGAGAGGCACTTTCAACGGGAATGTGATCTTTACTGTAAAGTATCTCATTTCATTCATCTATGCCCTTGAAAACACCTTCTGCTGTTAAAAGACATGGCTTTTGAAGGACTAGTTCTATTTTTATCTGTATACATCTACCCTTATGATTCCTTTGTTTTCCATTTTAAGTCAGAATATTTCATTAACTACTGTGTTTAGGTCTTAGGAGGGTAGTATTTTATCATCTTTATTTTGATTCATTTCCTTTGTATCCCTCTGCGGTAGAGTGCTCAGGATGTCCTGCTCATAAGGGAATGCTGCATACAGTAAGTGGGTGCAATTTTGAATTCCTTACAATTTTTAACATGGAAGAATGGAATCGAAACTACTGGAATCAAACACCACCTCTTTATAAAACCATTGTCACCACGATGCAGTAGTTAAAAACTCCATTGCCTATGTGGAGCAGTCCTTAACTCACATTTTAAATTTACAGATCGTAAAATGAAATGTTAATTCAAAACACATCAGCTGAACAGAAGGGTTTAGAACGTTCAGAAGGTTTTAGGCTAAATTTGGCTTGAGAGATGGAATGCAAGCCTATGTAAAACTTAATATGTTCTTGGGTATGAGGACTCTCTCCAGGTGAATGGAATCAGAGCACCTCCAAGTGTTGCCTAAATGCCAGTGTGTGGGAAGAGTCACAGGCAAGACAGCAGCTTCAACCCACATTCACTTTCCCATGGGAGCTCATCATAACGGTGATTCAACTGAAAACATGTAAGCTGACCCCTTAAAACTGTTCCTAAAACAACTGGAAGTTTTGTGTCCTCAAATAAACAAGTAAAAGAGAACACTAAGGTTTTACCAAAGGGATGTATTCAACCTTTTTTTTAAAGACTTAATAATTACAGACTTCTGGAATACGAAGGAAATTCCAGCTAACTTTCAGCCTTCTGCCAAATAATACTCCATCAGTAAAAAAATAGGGGTGAAATTCTGTCTCCATTTAAGCCATCTGGAATTTTACCATGGACTTCAGTGGGGCCAAGGGAAGTCCATGATCATGTAAGTGGTTAAATAGCATCAGTGAGCTTTGAATTTTAACCAGTGAATGAATTTGAGAAAATTCCAAACAATCAAACAAATGAGAAAAAGTGGATTTTTGACAAAACTAATCACACAATAACTAAAGTGGTTGCTTTTCATGCGATAAATTGAGGACTATTCTTATATGAATAGTAAATAAGATGTCTTTTATAAAAAAACTGTTATGGACCTCTTCTGAGGCAAACAAAAATTTGATAGAAAAAAAGAGAGTTCTACTTAGTACATTATTCATAGGTGTACTGGTTGAATTCACTTATTTTCATAATTTTGCCACATCTTTAACTGTTATGAACAAGCTTTTCTGTGTCTGCATTTGTTACAGAGTTCCACACTGCTAAAATCCCTCTTGCTTTTGTGTATTTGAAATGCATTTATGTCCTTATGGATTATCAACAAACATGTTTCTTCTTCTTACAGTATTTATACGCTGAACAATTCTTGTTATTTCTGGTACTGCTACTGCATATGTTACTTTTAAAAGGCAATTCTACCCATAGCATGCGTTGTTCTTACACTCTTACATTATTAATACTTCATAATGATGTCTTACCATTACCTTCAATCATGTACCTTAACATATCTGGGTTTTGGAAATAATATTGAAACTGTTACATTTCTGTTTATGAGCTTTTGCATTCTTAACCAATATACATTTCAAGTACATTTTCAGTCTACTGATACACTGCACTGGCTAAGAAATTTTGCTGATCCAATAAGGAGATGGGAACAGCCTTTGAAGTCAGTGATCCATGAAGTCTCCATACAAGTTTTGACATATCAGAGAGATGACAGTATACCAAGCCAACCCTCCTATTGGAGAAGTCGTAAAAGACAGCACACACATATACACACAGTTTGACTGTTCATTACAGCTTTGTTATTCTGCATTTGCACATATTGTGCCATTTCTAAGGCCATCTATGAACTTTATTGCAGAAACTGGAAAAGGAATGTGGATTATTTTGCTGGGGCATGTCCTCCTGTGCTACATAAGTCTGCATAACAGAGGCAGGTGGCTTTCACTCTGCCCAGGAACACTTCCTCCTCTGGTACAGAACTATGGTTATTTTACCTTAGCCCAATATCTGTGTTGGAAACAAGTTTTATCTCCAATGAAGTTATCATTCTGGCCCAAATCAGAATTCCTTTAATCAGTACAGTAAATTGGAATTCTGCTAAAAAGAAACAAAGTGAAACCCTCAGGATTTGGCTGCGCTATTATGCAAAGACCTCCAAAGAAATGACTTTGTTGTGCTTCAGGCAAACACTCCCTGCTCCAAATAGCAATGCGTTGGTGGAATTCACTGCAATTTTATTACAAATTCAGAACTCAATGACAATCTCACTGAAGTTAATGTGACTTGGACTGTTACTCTGAGTGAGAGTGGAAGTGAGCCTTGGTATTCTTCTTTCTCTCTTTCTGCATTGAATAGTGTCACCTAGATTGCCATGGAACTTTAACACAGATAAGCTGCAAAAGGTACAGGAACTGTTTATGTACCGTTATGTATGTTTAAAATAATTCATATCTATAAAGAAGTGTGACGGTGTGTTTCCCCCGTTCTCGACCTTTATCTCCTTCAACTCTGCTTAGGTGATAACCACCAGTGGTGATTGTAATGGATGCATCTGGTCACGATGGCTGCGTCAGCTCAAAGTGGATTCAGGAGACAGATAACAACACAATAGCCTAGGGCTATTGTGCAATGCACCCACCGAAGAAACTAAAACCTGTGGTCGGCATGCAAATATGACTATGGGTCAATCATCTTATCCCCCATAAATAGTGAGCAGCCCAAGAGCCCTTTGAGCTCTCCTGCATGGCAGCGGGCTGCACGCCAGGATCTCCCCTTGAGCAGGGACGCCTCTCAAGGTTACTCCTTGAGGTTGAGAGATTCCTTGCCGCAACAGATCCTCGGTAAGTGACTAATAGCATGCTAAACTTTGAAACCTTAGCTAAGTGATATAAAGGATTGATTGCGCATATATAATCCTTTCGACATAAACTGTTGACCAAGTCTGGGACTAGGACTGGATCTAGCCGCACCTAGACTCCTCTCTGAGAAGGAGTTTAGAAAGCAAGGGGATCCTTTTCCAAACCTCATGACTCAACGGGAGGGTCTCCCTGACAGTTTTGTCTGACCCTGTCCTCTACGCAGTAAATAATCGAGTGCACCTCGCCATCGAATCTTGTTAAAACACTGTCACATTGAACTTTGTTAACTCCCTATTCTGTATTAATAAACTATATTTTTACTTCTCTCTAACGAATGAAGTGCACGCTCACTCCATCCGCGACAAGAAGGCTTTGTCTTTCCAGCAGTTGCTCAAAAAGGCATAAATAGAAAAGGTCGAAATACTAATGGCTTTGGTCGTGCTGAAACAAAATATTTTCATATTTGCAAAACTGGTAAAAAAAGAGATTTGTAGAGTTTTTATCATGAACATACTGTTGCTTTTTTGGAATTTTGGAGCATTTTGGAATACTACAGTCATTCACAGTTGTCACAAAAGTGGTAGACAAAGAAAGGCATATTCAAAGCCTAAGTAGTAAAGAGGTCACAGAGCATCCTATTTTGAATTCTGAAGCTTTTATAACTTAAAAATATATTTTAAAACTCAAAAAATAATGTGTGCTTCAAAAAAAAAGAACTATAGAACTATACTTTTCTAAGAATATATACTTGTTTCACTTTTAGATTATATCCTGTCCACGTTGGAATCACAACTTTTATTTGTTTGCACCAGAACAAAAAAATTCTGATTGTTTTCACTGGTTTTCTCATTACTATGAGAAAATATCCCCCCTCCCAACAATACTGAATACTATAATAAACAGACTCAATGTCAGATAATTCTCCACTTGGCCTCCTTCTCCTCTGGTTTACCTGGATGTTTCTAATTCTCTTTGGAATTCATACAGTAGAAGGTAAATTGACCGAATCAACCCTTCCAGTCAAGAAGTGGTGAAAAACAACACACATACGTCTTTTTATCTCAACTAAATGAGAAATCCCTTCTTTAAAACATTTTTCTAATAGAAGCAAACTGGTACATAGTGGCCATGGTTAGACAATCAGCATAAACTACTCAGCTAAACTATAGAAACTTAACTAAATACAGAATGATTTTTGCAAGGCAAAAAAAGAAATAATAAAGAAATCCGCAAACCAATCTATTAACATTGAGAATCATTAAAAAGAAGGCTGATTTGTTTCAGAGGCTTGATAACCAGTGTGGATAAGGAAAGAACATGCATGCTCATATAAGTTGCTTGATCCCTGAACGTGCATGCTCATATAAGTTGCTTGATCCATGGAAGGATTCAAAAATCATCTTCTCTTAGTGGGGGGAATTGAAAATTTCTTTGCTCTGGTTGGTATAATTGTCACCAGTAAACTTAATCACTGCGGACTTAATGTGCTCAGGAAAACTTGTGACGGAATGATTAGGAAAATCCTTCCCTGAGGAAGGTACTACAGTCATGAGGAATTAATCAGGAAATGGGGGGTGTAACTTTGCAATGTCATGTCCAAAAGTCTTTGTATGGGAACAGGAGAAATAGCGTCTCTAAACTAGGTATATTTTCTAATGTGTTACCTATTATTTGCCATAATACATAGACAGATAATATATTATCTATTATTTGTCAGAATGCACATCTAGTGATTGGGAAACCTGGGAATCAAAGACAGGATTTATGCAGAAATTGGTCTGTTGAGTTTATTTTGTTTTGAGTTTAGTTTTTGCTTTCTTGGCTTCAGTGAACTTGTCATCTGTGATCAGCAAATGATGTGACAGACATTGCATAGTCACGACTTTGGACCTCTCTTCAGCTGGGTCCTCAGCAGGTTTAAGGAGTTATGCAGACTTCCCCAAACAATATTTCACCCTGCTGTCCACTCAGCTCTAGTAGCTGGTATTAAAAGACACCTCTCAGTATCCCTCGAGGGACAGAAGAGCACTGTGAATTAATTTAACCTAGCAGTTCAATCTCTACAAACTTTCTACAAACTAATGAAATTACATGGTGAAGCAACAACAGACTTGTGCTACACTTAAGCTCCTCTAATGTTAGTTTCAAACACCTAAGGTAACAAAAACATACTTCAAGAAAGGCTTGTTATTTAATGAATCTCTGATAAACATAAAATTGTGGATTTGTACTTGTATTAATGTTTAGGTAACTTCTACCATTAAGTGTCAGATAGTGGGGAAAAAAGTAGAAAAGGAAAAGATGATATATGTTCCTTTATTTGACCTTCTTTAATGGAAATCTTTATTACAAGTTCTGTATTGATATAACTCTTTATGAAAATTTATTTACTTTCCAATGGGTACTTTGTGCTGATTAGGTGAGAAAGGATTACTTTCTTTCTTGCTATTTATAACACAGCTAATGATTTTCTTTGGGGTGAACAGTTTCCTATTTATCTTCAGATGCTTTCCTTGACAGCAACAAAGTCAGGACAAAAAGGTCTTCATTGCTTCTTTTGCTACAAGGTAAAAATACGGGGCTGCTTCCTGTAAATGGTTCTACTCACCCAGGTATTCTCATATGTATGGGTCATTTTTCATATAAAGGGTGTTCCCTGTCATTTTGAAGATTACAGTAAAAAGACCTATCCATTACTCAGTTATCTTAATACTAGTGTAATTTTAAGAAGCATCTGGTTTAAAACAGTATAGCATTATTCTGGTTTTATTAAATGCCCTGCTACGTAACTGCCCTTCCATTTATAGTAGTTTCACGTTCAGGATAGCTATGTTTTGGAAAAGGTTTAAAATCAGATGAATTATCACTTCTCCTGGGAAGCACTGTTCTGCAATAAGCTGCTGGCTCTTTGCCCCATATACAGACATTTTCTAATGCAGTCATTAGGACAGTTCCTATCCCTCTGCCATATTACAAAATTAATGAGTTCTTTTCAATGACTTTACAAAGCCCATAAGACATGACATAGCAAATCCTTCCTCTTTTACTTAAATAGTGAGGTGTCAACCTCTGATACAGATTGGTATTTGCAGGATCACACATGCAAAGGAAAAGTGTCAGCCTTACAACTAATTTCTATTGTAGAGTTTGTTTGTCCTATGTTGGAAAAGAAGCTGTTTGCTGATATTTTGTGGAAATCTCCTCAAGTATTTGGCATAAAGAACTAGTTCTTCTTTCCTGTAAGTGCAATGTATTATCCTGTTTCTCTTAACCAGTATAATATACTAAAATTACAATGAACCCCTCTGCATTTAGCTTTTACATATGAAAATATTTTCATAATTGCCATATGTGTCTTCACAAATTTCTGATAACAGTAGCAATGACACATTTGTAATGGGATGTCCCAGTGCAATTTCATCAAATTAGAAAAAAGCATAATGGAAACATGAGACAGATTTAGCAGTAAAAGCATGCTTACCTTCATATGTTCCACTTTCTAAGAGAGCACCACTTTTCTCTAATTCCATAAAATCTTCAACAGTGATGAAAATATAGTCCACACCAGGGACTTCCCCCTCCTTATGTGGCCTTGTGGTGCCTATTAATAAGATGAAAGACACACTGTCAAGCACATGACCTAAATGTAGAATGATCTTTTTGAAAGTTTTGGAAAATTTGCAAAGTAAACCATTTATACAACAGATTATATAGCACATCCTTCTTGTAAGGATGTCTTTCAAACCCATATAGCTACATTTGTTGAAGCTGACGAGGTATATGAGATGCAAGTTTAAGATCATGCCAGATGTTCTTTGGATCCATATTATTTATTCTCACTACTGAAAATGTATCATACTGCTATTATTTTTGTGTTACTAGAAAGACTCTCAGTGACACGAGGCATTCAGAGGTAACGCAAATCTTTGATGCGCATTTTCTATGGCTTCAAACAAAGTCTTGTCCGCAATTAATCTGCTTCACGATCTTTTGAACATTTATTTAGTACATAAAATAATAAATCTGTAAGTAAATCTGTAAGGATTGTGTTCACATTGCTTGTTTAAATGCCAAAAGTGGACTTGATAAATGGTTAGGCTTAAGGGACTGAGTGATTCAAATCACCTGCTAACCATGCTGTCAAACTGCAAAGGTGCTTATATTTAGTTATTGCCTCTATTGTCACCTCTGGATGACAGAACTCCATAAATGCTGGCAGATGATATTTCATACATGCTGAGAAGTGACTCAGCTTAGCTAGCAGAAGTTGAGGTATTAGCAGGGAAGCATCTGAATTTCACCTAATTTCCTAACGGTCCAGTTTATTGTGGTCAGGCTATCCCTACTTTGACTGAAACCACTAAATAAGTCTCAAAACACTGTTTGGAAACGGGAAAGTTTTAGGTCCTCCTCAGTCTCAGAGTGTTTGATACATCTTAATCAATCGATTCTTTATCAATACTTTAGTGATTATATCACACTCGCAGGGTTTGGTTTCAAGACTGTTGACACTGGGAAGTAGCTAGAAGCCAGATCTTCCACTTCCTGGACAAAAGTTTAACATTATGATATTGTGCAAAAGACACTGTCTCTTCCTCAGTTATTAATCCACCACCTTAAACACTGTATTGTGACTCTCACATTACGCAGTAGTGATTCAGACATCTCTTCAGGTCAGCTAACATAAAATCTATTTCATCTACTTTTTGATCTCTATTGTTCAGACATCTTCATTTAAACCTCTTGAATCATTTTGTGTGAGACTCATTGTGAGATTAAGAGAACTAAGTGTAATTGTCTACATTCCTGCCATGTGTATAAACTGTTATGTCAATAGAGATCTCATCAATGGTGGAAGCAAGAGAGCTATTCAGCTGCCTACCTGCTAAGAGCTCAATTCAGTTGGCCATACATAGGACTCTGTAGGATGCCTCTGATATCCATGTGAAGCTAGCAGGTACACAAAGGACAAAATATCCCTTGCATTGCCCCAAATGCACAAAATTATTCTTTGCACTGCCCAAAATGCAGCTGTCTTAATCTCATACTGAATCCCACTCTATAGCTAGATCTAATGAAGACTTCTGTGCAATGAAGAGCACATTAGAAGTGCAAGGTTCTCTCAGTGGCAATGACAGGACTCCCATGCCCTCGGTTATTCTTACTGGCCAGTGCTCAGCTTTGCTAAAGCCCTGGATGGCCTTCAGAGTTGTCCAAACTCCTTGCTGTCAGTGGAGACATAGAGACATACTAGTGCCTTGGTTAGCTTATCTGGACTACTTGTCATAGACACCTTTATCTCCTCACAGGCAGCCTGAATGTCTATTGCAAAGACTGAATGAGCGTGAGAAGCTAATATTTCAGTAGCTAACATCAGGAATATGCTTTGATAAAACTTTAAGACACTTTCCCTCATTTGTCTGCTTCCAATTCCCTTCTTTTCATCTCAACTTTTAAAACTAAAACTCATCTTATTTGGCTATTTATTTCTGGGAATTTCATATTTGCAGAAATGGGTTTGTTAGGATTACCACTATTGTGTTTCAGGGATGGTATGGCTAAAACACTCAGACACTTGGATTGTCCATAAATATGTTGAATTTACTGCCCATGGAATATCTGCCCCTTTGGTAGGCAGCAGCAGCCTCAAAGATCTCCAGCCCTTTGTGAGAACTGTGCAGAAGCACAGGGATTCTGGCAAGCCCCCGAGCTCCTGGGAGCTCTGCTAACAGCACAGGCATCAGACGTTTGATCTGCGTGCTCTCTTCTGAGGAGTTTTTCACTCCCAAAGTCCATTGACAGGAACCATGTCTTCCTCATAAAACACTGGCAAATCAAGGCTATGTTATTCCTAGACATTGTACAGGGAAGAAGCTGGAATATTAGATTAGTACCTCTAGCTTACTGTTTCTTCAGTATTTTTTTTATGTAGCCAAACTAGGATTACCAGAAGTTTATCAATCAGACAAAAATACAAGTCACAGAAAATGTGGATGTAAGCCCTGCTTTGAGTGGAAGTTGGACCAGATGACCTACTGAGCTCCTTCTCAATCTAAATTTTCAATGATTCTATGATATTAAGTGTTAATACACTGCAGTTTGTTTTAAACACATGGATATTCAGCAGTCATATTCAGCAGGGATGACTGCAAAGTCTCACAGGAGGTCCAACAACAGACTCAGTTATCCCGGTGTTTCTCTGTTTTGGTCATGGTCTTTGGTCAATTTGGACCAAAGCTGGTAATGGACTAAATTGCAGATTCTGAATCCCTCTCTCAAACTGGAAGCTAAAGACCTGACCTTTCTGCCCTTATGTGACTTAGTCACTTTCTTTCAGATATGGTACCTATATGATAAGGTTTGCATATGCCCTGCACTATGAATTGAATATTCTGTCTAATCTGCTTCCCCTATTTCAAATGAAATGCATGATCCAATTATAGACTAATTCTGTATCCTTAACACACAGCTTAACTCTAGCTTGCCTGTTCTCCAGTCAAATTGCTCATCACCTATCCACACGTGTAAGGTAGCCATGAGATGCCCTGTATTTAGAGCTGCAGATGTAGTCATTATCTTGTTCTAGAACACTCCAAGATTTCAAATAGTTGCTATTTTGCTTCAAGATGAAACTAATGGATTTTTGTGGCAAAAGCAAAAGACCCAGAACTCCACTTTAGAATTGCCAGTGTCCTACTGTACACAGCAGCTTCTTAATTTAGTCTCCCTGAATCTCAGTTTTCCACTGATTTTCCTAGGTGATTAAATAGCTACTGGTAGTTCTACCGTATGTTTTCCTTTCTCCGTTTCTCTTGCACCCCGTGCTTTCACTAGATATCCTAGCATGGAGATGAGGAATCCCTTCTCATGAAAGTTGAATTGAAATGGGTAAATTACACAAATGAACATTTTTAAGGAAAAGCAGATTTTCTGGAAAATTTCTTGCCAGTTCTACCTGTACCTGCTATGTCTGTCTTACAATGCCAGGAGATAATACTGTCACTCAGATGGTATCATGGAAGTTTTCACCCTCTTTTCTTATAATCCTTAGGGAGTCTGCTCCAAGAGCTCTGCTTTGTATCGTATACTGAGGGTTGTACTCCACCCTCTTTTCTTGTAATCCTTAGGGAGTCAGCTCCAAGAGCTCTGCAATGTATCATATACTGAGGGTTGTACTCCTATAAGATGTCAACTACTCACTTTCCTTCAAACAATGGAGAAAAGAGCAAACCATGATCACTACTTGCATGTGTCAGTGTGACTCTTACCCCAGGTACAGCAGTTTCCATCTCCACCAGAACTTTACTGCTCTTGATAAAATCTTACTGAGTCCCATTTCCCTCCTGCAACTGTTGCCATTCCCTCAGCCTGGAGGACCTGAGATCTTGCAAATGGTTAAAGCAATTCCCTGACTAATGGAATAATCAATAGTTATTGCCTTTTTTACTCCTTCACCCCAGAGGAACTGAGTTGCTGCTATTAATACTTCTGCCATCCTTTATACCTTCCTGTAAGCACCATAGGGTTTGCAATGTGCAGGTTAACAGACTTGCAGGCAGTTACTGGAGAATCTTAAACACCCATCAACATCTGAGGTCTGTATATTGGGATCTTATAGACCATAGGGGATTTTTCTTTTTCCTTGCTTTTGAACTAATCTAGAGTTACTATTCTTAATAGATTTTGTCTTTAACTACATTCATATAGACAGATAAGCAGGCCTAAAACTATGGTGATTCAAGACTTAAAACAAAGGATTAATTCCAACCCTCATATTTTTACAGAAACACAACACCTCTTGTTGTACAGCATCAAGGCTTAATAGGACACACTTGCTACTGCTTATAATATTTAGCCTTTTATTAATGTAAAACGAAAATAGGAAGCCAGTTACCATTTTGTTACCATGGTAACGTGTGAAAAAATAATCTTTGAATTCCATAATGAAAGAACATGATCTTGCAGTATCAAAACCAGCAAAGGATATTTGTACTATGCATATTTATGACAAATGCAATTTATTGTTGCTGTTGAACAGAAGACACAAAAGGAGTAGCTTGCAGGTAACCACAACCAGTCCATACAAGCGAGTACTGTCACACAATGTGTAGGTACCTTAGAAATTACAGGAACTTGACCTACAAAGTCTGGACTGATACTGACTTTCTTTGGTTTCATGAGCACTGCTTGCATCATTCATTGATTTGCTCTCAAAAACAATATTAGGGTCATTCACTGAGCAACTACTTTGTCTTGACTTATAACTTCAAGGTGAGTAGTTGTTATAGTTTAGAGATATTTAAGCTATGTGGCAGATGTTTAAAAAAGAAAAAATAAAAGATCCTTTGCCTTTGCAGCTTGTTTCTTCTCTGCTACAGGAGAAACATAGTGATTCACCATACTTCAGTGCAGGCTTTCCATGCTCAATGTTATGTTATATGATGGTGCTATGTTTCTGGAGAGAAATAAGGTACCATTTACATGAATAGCCTTTGCAAGAGCATTTTTCTTTTAACTGAGTATAAGCCACCTGAGGGTATAAATTTAGACACCTAAGAAACCTTTACAATGAATAAGAAAAGGAGTATGTTAAATTAATAGCAATAAACTATTTTTGAAATACTGCTTATATGAGCTTGGGGGACAATAAATAACATTTAACATGGAAGTTTTACGTTGACTGCTAGTGCAGATTGGAAAAATGGTCAGTTCATGTAGTGTTCAGTCCAGACTGCCATTATTAGTATAAAACTATGGAATTATTAACTCTGGAAGAACTCCAGGGTTGGAAAGCTCCACACTCGTTAGTCCAGGTAGGAGAGCAACTAGGAATTTATACATCTCTTTTTTAATCTCAGCATCCAAGTACATAATTATAACATATTAGTGCTTATTTGGGAACAAGGTGCTCAGTTTGACTTCGAAAATATTTCCACTTCTTAGAAGCACTGACTCTTCATAGTCTCTGTCAGGCTCTGCTACTTTCAAAAGCAGGAAAGGTGGTCTCTCAATATTTCATTTATTACTAACTCCATGTAGTTATGCATGATAGGAAAAGAGGAAAATTTATTTATGTGCCAGCACAGGAATATGAACGTTAGTTAAAAATCCCAGAACTATGACAGGAAAGACTCAGAAAAGTGTTCTGTACTCAGTACCATAGACACATTTTCAAGAACACTTCATCCTTCCGCAGTAAATAATCTGTATTTTACAGTCTTTAGCATCATTGGAAGGATAATATCACACGAGTAATGTTCCTCTACAGTCTATATGATCGTCAGGAGAGTAGAAGTAAAGGCCTTACTCCCTGCATGGTCCAACACCTACTCACAGACTTTGTGCACCGGTTTCAATGTTCTGAGTTTATAGGCATATTATAAATATTTATATTATTACATTTTTAATTGCAAGTTAAGGGCAAACATGGCACACCGCTATCCAAACACCTTCACTGTTATTTAGCTGATTTGCATTTGGATTCACAGATTGGCTTCTATTGCATGAGGTAAATACAAAAGCAAAGGCATGTCTTTGCCACAAGGATTTACAGTGTAAATGAAAGGCACAGTAATAACCTAGCCCTTTTTGCATAATGAACTACTCCTAGATTCAATTTCCAAGTGTATGAAAGCAAACAGGGCCTTATTGTGCTTATTTGTTCCAAATATAACAAAACATAAAGAGAACAAAATCTTTAACATATAAAGCCCTTTTATTAGACATTCTACTGAAAATTTGTTCTGTAATTCTGCTCTGTACAACAGCTTGTTGTGGAAAGTGGTACGCCAGGCTGTCATACATCACAGTAGCTGGAGGGATCCCTCCTGCAGAAACAGACTGCTAATCTTTAATAAACTTCAGCTGAGCCCTTGGTACGACCTTGTATACACTTTGCCTTAGAAAAATTCAACAATGTTTAATTAGCTCTTTTGTTTGTTTGCCAAATTACTCTGGGACACTCTTACTGTGGGGAACTGAAATGTATGGGAAATTATACCTATCTTGTCAAATTACTAACTGCATTAAGCAGAGAAACACCACATTCGTCTTGATCTACTGAATTCCCAGCTGAAGAGAATAATAAACATAATTTTCAAGTAAAGTGATTTTAGATGTACTACAAAGCAGGATGCTTCAAGAGTTTATGATACTTCTCATAACAGCAACATAAAACACAATGGGATAAGCCCCTTCTTGCCAAGAGTCATGAAGAGGGAAAGTTTTTTCCTCTTTCTAAGTGTGCAATACCAGCAATTTCTCTGATGCATCCCTATAAAAATAATTGCAGAAGCAAAGGAATGAATTCCAGATTCCCAAAAATATTTTTCAGGGGTAATAGTTTCAAACTGCATTAATAAGCAGGTTGTTGGCAAATGTGATCCTGAAGAAGATCTCCAGGCTAATCAATTCAAACACCACTAGCAAAGGTGCTAAATGCTCTACAGTGAGGCAAAGCCAGGCATTTAGCAGTTGCTGAGTTGTGAGACTGCAGCATTATTTGCAATGTTACCTGTACACAGAGAGAAAAACCAGGCCCTATTTGGAAGAAAGTGTGTTTTTACTATCTCCAGGATTTTCTGACCAAGTTTAGTAGAAAGGGAAAAGCACTTAGTCATACTTCATCACAGAACTAATAGTTTCATTTCTGGGTGTTTAATTCATGTGAATTAAAAGGAAGTTTTCTGATATCTGTGCATCATCAGTATCCTCTGATATTAGCATAAATAATAGATTAACTACAAGGGTCAATCCAGTGTTCACTGAAATTAGGTGGAGAATTTGGGTCATATCAAAAGAAACCTGTAAAAAAAAAAAAAGCCTGACCTGTATTTTTAACAGTTTCTAGTATACTTTGGGATTAATGACATTGTTTGTTACATTTTGATTTTTCCTGAAGAAGTAAAATGTGAGATTGTGAAAAGCACTCTTAAGGGACTGTGTGCTAGGTTGTAGTGCCCATGTTCTGTAATACTGTAAGTCTTAGGACAATATATTTTATATTTTATCATGTAAAACAAAGGCAGTGACTTCCTGGATTTGAGATCTACAATGCACATAGTAACAGATAAGCATGCCTTTTAAGGAAAGAATATGCATTCAGCCTGTGGTTCTTTAGATTTTCACATTTTCTAAACTTGAGACAGATGTACTAGGTAAGGTAGATAAGCTCCTGCCTGGTGGTTAGCAGGTTATTACACTCCAGATGCATATATCCTTTAAAATACTTTTTTTTAGATTCAATATGCATTCAGTAGCTTCTGATTAAACACAGCTTGGGTTTTCTATTTGTTCTTTTGGTTTCGTGCAATGTGACAGACACTGTACAATGCACATAAAAACAGCCCAAAGATAATTTATGCATTTTAAAAATTAAGTCATATCGGTGCTGAAGAGCAAAGTAAAATCGGGAGATGGGAATGACAGTAGTTCTAGCTGAGGACTGCTGGTAGGAAGGTTATTTATTTGTTTATTTATTTGGTTAACTATAAGAGGACCACTGGAACCAGCAAGACACCCAGAGAAGAAACACAGCACAAGAGCTGTAGGCTGAGACAGATACTTAAAGAATTTTCTTTAAAATAAATTGTGACATATCCAGAGCTACCTATTACACCATGCGAGGATTTGATCATTGCACTTTCATGCTGTTACCCTGTGACAGGCACTGATATACGGGGTGTTCCCTCTACAAAGGTACATGACTCATTGCCTGGTAATCGCACCATGAATTGGGTCACTTTCCTGCTGTTGGTGAATTCCTCATTAAGTCTGCAGAGCACTTTCTTTTAAGAACAACTCTGACCCAGCATTAAGCCCAGCTATACAAGCTCTATTGCCAGCACGCATTTGAGCAAATAAAACATCTTTTTTCATTATCTTTCCCAGGAGTATCTTTTAAGATGTTAACAATAGACTCCAGAGATAAAAGCTAATAACAGAGAAGTGTGCATACTTTGTGTCAAGTTAGGCATGGAATATTGCAAAAGATACTCGTAAAAACAGTCAGAAAAGCTGTTGCTAATGCAGGTGTCATAAACACTTAAAATATATTCCACATATTTCCTGGAAAATACCGAACTGGGAAATTATGGGTATTCTGGCATTTGGAAGTGCAGACCATACAGAGGTTAGCCAAGTTCCTGAAGGAATCAGCCAAGTGCCTCAAGGAATCTGATTTTCAGTGCTCAAAAAGTGAAAAGATGAAAACAAGGAAAACCAGTTATGAATCATTTTGGATTCCACATTATTGCCTCAAAAACTTTTTTTTTAAGGCAAGAATTAGTACCAGCCATGAAACTCTAGAAGACACTGGTATTTTCTTCATAAAACATGTTAATGTCTTAGCAAACACCCCTGTAATATATCCCAATATCTTTCATGCTTATTATAAAACTAAAACACAGTATCAGCTTTCCAAACAGATAGGAAAGAAAGAAGTGAACTGCTCTGAAGAAACATTTGAGAATGAAAATTTGAAAACCTGATGATAGATGGACGGTAGGTTGTGCTGGCAGGAAGTTGAGAGTTTTATTTTGATTAACTAGGAACTTGTAGAGCTAATAAATAATTAATAAAGTCCAAGATTATTTTTTGTACATGCTTTAGATATTCAGTGTCGGTCTTTCATGGATTTCCACTCTTTCAGGTAAAGATATAAACTGAAACATGATGAGAAATCTTTACCCCTTTTGGAAGTTCAGGCTTTGATTGCCACTGCACAAAATTATTTACACTCCCATAAACCTTTATTCCAAGTATAAACAACAGGTTTTTACATGAAAGTGAATATATGTGCATAAGAGAACTATCTGAAGAATCAAGCCATGCATTAGGGCATTTTGATGAGAGAATCATGTACGCATGAGCATTTATGTTTCCATATATTCCTTCAGATTTATAGAAGTCTTCTGCTAATGAGATCTAGACAGAGACTTTTGATGTTGCTAATAAAATAAAGCTACACGTAACTGCATGTGAAATGCTTTCTACTGCTGGAAAAGCTTAATTAGAACATGGTTTCTTAAGGTCTTTGGAAGAACAAAGCCTTTTCTGGGAAACGTCTGATTTTTTGCAGCTCTTCAAGAGGATAGATGATGTAGTTAAAGAACAACTTGCATAGTAGTCTGTTGGCAAGTGTAGGTCTGCTAAACAGTCAGGTATTACAGCTGAATTTTTGCCCAGTGTTAGAAATCCTATTATTCCTACTGACTATCCAACTGATCGGAGCATCAATGGAAATATTAAGTGAGATTAGGGATGGTTTGTTCAACTGTGATGTCAAAACATTTATACCGCACATCAATATACTTTCAGAAATCCTGGAAACACACCACATCTGGAATAAGGGACAACACTTCTGCTATCAACAGCAGAACCTGCTTTTATACCCGTTGATTTTATTAACATTATGAATAAACTGTTGTGGCTGACTTTTGTTAAGCAGCTTGTACACGTTACTACAGAGAACTGAAGAGCCTACTTAAATCATATACAGACCACAGTGTACCTTGAAAGATTCTGCAATGCCTGCAATAATAACTTTTAAGCTGAAAAAATACTAATATTCTTATTTACTGTACATATTTTACTCAAACTTAGGGAGCCAGCCACCCTGTATAATGTCTGTTTAATGGTATATTTTAAAAGGATTTGTGAAGTTGTTAGCTGTTGCTACTAAATCTCTGAAAATATTTAAAAATGGATTTTCTAAATCTATAGTCTTACTTTGAGAGGCATTAAGAGAGGGACTGTGGAATAGGCTACCATAGAAACCATCCACAGATGTATTCCTAAGCCAAACTCACTTCAGCTGTTTTGGAAGTTTATGTCAATAATACAGAACAGTTAATTAATGAATCAATAGTGTGAAACAATAATAGGATTTTGAGGGTTATTTACTGATTAGGGCAGATGACATACAGAAAAATGAGGGGAGTTTTAAAGCAAGCACATGTTTTCTTGTCTGCTTCTACAGTAAGAGAAAGCATCTTGTTCCCTCTTTCCTCCTCTTACTTTCCACTAGAAACAACAAAAGTAGGATATACACAACAATGATGTGGAGTCCTTGGTAAAAACTTTTCTGTTGCTCTTATTCATCCACTGTTTCTCATATGGAATAAAGTTTTGATTGAACTATGAACTTATGCAGTAAATTCCAAGGAAATACATTTGATTTTTCTATTTCTTTCTTCTTCTTTCTACTTCTTTCTAAAATGTCCAGTTTAAAACAGTGGGAGAGAAAATGTATTCTCCTTCTTTCAGATAAATGAATGCATCATGGAACACTTCTACTATGTTATTCAGAAAAGAAATGTATTATTTTTAAACCATCTTAGTTTTTATATTCAATTATTTTCCCTAAAAACATGACTCCCCATAAAAAGCAACTATTTGAAACAGATTTCTTCCCATCTGTTTTTAGGAAAAACAATATTTTCATCCTAACTCACATTAATAAAAAAAACCATTCCTCAGTAACAAGTTGAATAAATTATTTATACAGGAGTCATTATTTTATACCATACTCACAAACTTAAAAGTGCCTGCTGCAGATTTAGGTATTGTGACGTTCTTCAAGTTTTTAAAAGAAATTTAAAAAACCTTGTTCATTTTTCTTCTGAGGACAGAAAAAAAAAAAGCTTAGATTTAACTTCAAAGGAGTGAAATACAGTGAAGGTGAGGAAATAAATGTCACATAATTCTGAATGTGGGGAAGCCCACTGCTATTCTTATCTCCTACAGGAATTATTTCTGAAGTGTAACTACAGTACTGGTGAAGGTCATTTCATGAAGATCGCATGCTCCAACTGATGGACAATTTCCTTATTCCAGAGGAACATAAGTGTTATGTGGGAGGTTATGTCTGAATAAAGAAGGGCTTGGAACAACCTGAAGGATTTCAGTCCCAGGTGTGACCTTGATATTCATCTCATCTTCAGTAGTGCTGAAAGAAAAGTTGGTAAGTGGCAAGTGTTACTCTGGTTGGCTAATTAAAATTGCTGCTCTTTATGTACAGTGAGGCTTCATTTTCTGATATGATGAGTTGTAATAATCAACCTTGCAACATTCAATTCAGTAGTCACTAGAGATGAGTTAATTCCACTTATTTTAGTTCCAAACAGATAGCAGGAACTGGCATCTGTTGCTACCGATGATAACAGAGCAAATTAAAAGTACCTATATCAAATTGAAACATTTCTAATTATGCTACTTCTATTTTTATGGATGTAAGTAATTACTATTTAAGAATTTGTAGCTCTAATACTTAGTATCAGAAAACTGAATTCCCTGAAGAGGGTGGGTCAATGATTCTAGCTCCCTAGCTATCAGAGAATGTGAATATTGCTTATTTTATAATTATGCCCTTTCTTTCCTTTTAAGCATTTTAGCATTTCTGCTTCCTCAAAGTTCAGTTCATGAGCTCTGTATAGCTACATACAGTATTGTTATTGCTTTTTCACACTAATCATCTCTCCGATCCAAATCCTAATGTGATTTTTTTTTTTTCCTGGCACCACACACCATTAATACAGTGGTCCCTTCATCCCAACATGTAGAAGTGCCACTGCATTCAGTAGTAGTAAAAACTGAGATTAATTTATAACTTGTCAGTTTACTGAAAGTGGTGTACATGACATACATACATTGCCTGATAAATACCTAATAGCTCATTCTGTTAACTCAAATATGTGCTTGTCCTGAAGTATGGTTCATGTTCAGACACTACAGTTCTAAAAATCTTCATGCCAGCCTAGCTTCTCCTTATTTGAGCAGTGGTCAATCTCTCTAGCTGAACAGTTCCTCTTGAAAGTAAAATATCTTCATTAAACAAATAGAGCATAATCTTTGTATTTTTACTGTGTGTTCTTATTCCCATTATATCTAGTAGCCCTAGAAGACTTAGATGACTGTTTTGGGGGTATTATACTTCTAGTCTCATCTCTTTTCTTGTGATCTCTTGAGACAGTTTACAGCTGCTCAGTTTCTCAGGGTAGGGGAATAACAAACAATTATAATAACTAGTTGTAGGTGTTTATTTTCACCTTTGGTGAAATAAAGTTTCTGACAACTGTTAAAGGTAGTCCTCAGTGCCTTGGCTAACAAAACCATATGTTCTTATCCCCACTCATGAGAGAATTTAAATTCTGGTTATATGATGGAATTGTGGTGTAACCATCTAACACAGTGTCATGAACTTTCAGAGGATATTGTTATCTACAGTTTGGGAAAAACTCTGTTAAATCAAGATACAGATATATGTATGATGCAACTCGATTGATTGATTCACTTGATTCAAATGATTCACAATTGATTCAAATGATGCTAGACCAAACACCCTGATTTTCCTCTGTGAATTGTCTAGAGCAAAAAACTGGTTTAATTTTCAGTGGCAATGTTTCAGAAGTGAATACAGATTCCATAGGTTAGAGCGAAAATCCACATTTAGAAGCACAAAGAGGTTAGCAGAGAATCTAGGACAAGTGCTTATATATCTTTGTATTCCATAGCTTCCACTTAAGCTCATCTGCTTATTCCATTATGTGTAGTTTCATCAAAATGCTGACAGTAATATTAGGAAAACTTTCCTTTGTTACTTGCCCTTGAGTTTCTCTAACCATTCTCCCAGATGCCTTGGACAAGGTCCCTTTATTTTTTTTCTCCAAAAAAGGGGAGGGGGAAAAAAAAGTACAAAAAAGGAAAAAAAGGGAAGTTTCATTTTTGCAGATTTGTTGTGCTTTTCTTTACTAAAACAATACTGTTCTGCTGCTCCATCCTAATTTTAAGCTCCTAAAAGGAATGGCTAATATCCACTAGTGGTTTCACAAGTATGCTGCTACAATGCACCTCAGGCCTGTGCTGTATGACCAAACCTCCAAGGCTTCAGCAGAGGGTGATTTCAGTCAGGCTGACACTTCTAGCTTCTCCACTGACTTCAGAAGACATTTAGGATCAGTAGCCTCCTGCTTATTACCCTCCAGTATGTGCTTAAAGTTAGGTGAGGTGAACTCCAGCTAAAGTTTTTTTGCACTAGGCCTCAGCTAAGGGGCTTTCACTAGATAAATCCAGCCAAGGTCCTTCAGGTCCATGGTGTTTTCTCCCAACAGATAATCAATAAGCCCACCAAGAGACTTCTCAAATTATCCAAACATCATTTGTCTAGAAAGCACTTATCTGAAATATGGCCCCAGCTACTAGGAGAAGACAGTTCATACTTTTGAGAAATTTAGCTGTGGATGAGTAGTTGGGTTTAAATACATCACTGTGGCAGCCAGTCCACTGGCTTAGGAATGACAGCGTCAATCAATTGTGCTTGCTTCAAATGGTCTCTGGAGTTGCAAGAAGTGAGAAAGCCTCCTTACTCTCATCTGAAAACCATACTACTGACAAACCTGGCACATTTCCAGTCAGTGCCCAATCCAACGAGTAGACCTCGTTATCGATACACTCAGATGATAATAGTTTACTTGAAGTTTTGTCTATGTGAATCCGAATCAAAGCATTTAAACAGGATACCAACAATAAACCACAAGAATATAAATTAGCTTCTACAATCTGAAAGTAAATTCTAACCAGGGTAAGAATTGATGTAATAAAACAAAATGTCCTCAGCAGACATCTCTTTTTGAATTTACCCACAAGAAGGGATGCACACTGCATGTTTGGCCTTGGGCAGAACATAGCACTTTTTCTCATTGATGGCCATTGCTTACCTCAAGAGCTCTACACCGACACATGGTCAATGTTATGGGGTGGCTGCTAAATTGGCAATGAGCATCCAAGAAGTGTTAAAGACCAAGAGAACATCAGCTGCATCTGACCATGTAGATGATCCTACTGTTTTAGCAGAAAGACAAAAATTCAGTTTAAACCAATTCTGAAGACTAAATTAATCACAGAATCACAGAATCACAGAATCGTATAGGTTGGAAAAGACCTTTAAGATCATCGAGTCCAACCGTAAACCTAACACTACTAAGACCACCACTATACCATGTCCCTAAGCACCTCAATAATCAGATTAACTGCATTTCAAACTGCACTAAAAATGTGGTTAGACAAAATTGAGGGGTGATTTCAGAAGCTGTTGCCTACTGCCTCTCCTCTGTTGCTTTTTTTTTTATCCACCAAGCTGTGGTTTTGCCTCTAGATAACACAGGAGGCATTAGAGACAATATTTTGCAATTGGTAATCTGATAACTGATAATTTGGAAGAGACTTCCCGAAAGTCAACGAGTGAAATAATAATAGGCCTCTCCTTTCTACTCCTGCGGTCAATAGCAAAACTGCAATTCACTGAAATTGAGAGTATGATTGAGCCCAAACATTAATAAAAGAGAACTACGCCATAAGCATCAATACAGAATGCTGTATCTACCAAATCATGAGCTCTCTATGTCATGAAGAATGTCACATATGTGTGTGCCATGTACATAACAACTGAGCATTTCCTCTCTTCAGTGAAACTGAAGCAGAAACCTCATTTCAGCTTCTATATTCATTTCATTCCTCATATTCAGTTACTAATAAAGCAAGACAGTATACCTTAAAGATCCATCTCCATCAAAACCCAAGGAATGCTGGCCCATTACTTAGAAATAATTACAAGGTTTAATTTTGGCTTAATTTTTACTAATATCAGTGAAAATCAAAATTTACTTCAGAGATGTCAGATAAATTAAATATGTCTCAGATCACTTTTAAGTCCAAAGACTACTAATGTCCGGACATACAGCATGAATGTAGTTGAGACATTTGCACTCACAAAAAACAATGATGAAAATCCAGCAGAACAAAAAATAAAAATGAAATTAAATGTTTTTATCTTGAAGAATGTGTAGAGGAGAGCTGTCTCCTTTGAGACAACTTTTCAGCATTGTGATCCTTTCTAGGAAAAGGTGGTGTCCCTACACTTACACTTCAGGGTTGACTTGCTACCCCTGGTATTGTTGTGATGGAGAACAGGAAGACAGGCAGTGTATTTTGCCTCAAGCTCCTTCCTTGTGTTGTTGCGGCACATGACATTTGTCACTAAGCTGTTTAAACACAAATACTGCTGTGCTCACTCGATACTAGTCAGGATATACTGCTGTATGCAGCCTTGCCAAACTTCAGCTAATACTGCTATTACAATTATTTCTCCAGGGGAGAACAACAACAGGTTCTGGAAGGATGAGGCACTGCTGCAGTCTTTACTGGAACAGCAACACATCAACACTAGAAGCATCAACTCTTGGGCCACCAGGCTCAGCAGAAGGTAGGAGACATCTACACCTTGGGAACTGACTTCTCTCCTCAGTTACCAAAAAGCCTCAGGTTTGCCACACAGTAGGACTTCTTTTATAGAGCTGTTAAACCAGCTTACATGGAGTAACATTCAAATCATGTACCTTCTCTGCCAGGTTACCAGATTGAATTTCAACTTTAACTCCCACTTTGTAGTACTAGTTTACCACAGACAGGCATGGAACTCAAGAAATCCTCCAGACAAAACTATCAACCCATGGACAACATAGGTGTACCACTGGTGGAGCATCTCTGTCAATCTTCTGACAAAAATAGCATATCTTCAGTGACTAAGTAACTAGATATCACATCAAGCTGTGACTTTAACTTCTAATCTGCACAGTTTAACACAAAGTCCATTGATTTATAACTGTGTTTCTTGTTTTTAATGTTTGCTTGGGGGGGGTGTTTGTTTTTGTTTGTTTGTTTGTTTAAAAGAATGTACTTCAAAGAATTTAATCTGAATTCCAGTATAAAAAGCTCCCTGAATAAAGAAATATTAAATCTAATAACACTTTTTTAGGTTTTGAAAACCTAGTCAAGAACACTAGTTGCTGAATCAGTTGACCTTGAAGAAGAGAAATGACTAGAAACATGTTTTGTTTTAGCTATAGTAAACAGTTCTAAAAGTAGAATAAAACAATGCCAGCAACAACAAAGCTTTGTGTTGGCTGAAGTCCACAAGAAGAAAGCATGAAGAAGAAGTAGAGCTTTCAATACATTGGGTTTGCTTAAGGCAGGAAGCTGTCAAGGGCAGCAAGCATATTTTTTATGAAAGTAGTAGATGCATGTGTGTATCTAAATTATACTGGTTGGCTGAATTACATCTAATAAAGATAATAATTATAAATGAGGTAATGCTATAATTACTGCATAAACCGACCTCTTACATATCCATTGAATCTAATTTCTGCAATATGTATTGCTTGCGCATCATTCTGTATAAGGAACAGTGAATTTTAATGACGCTTTAGGAAGATTTAAGGATGTAAGAATTATGAGTGCAAATTAGGCCTATTTATTATTTAACTCACTGTTGTTCTTTTTGTGAATTTATTTTTATCTGAGTAGGGAAAATTAATTCACCATCGATATGTTCTGTGATTCACAGAATCTTCACAGAAAATGGAACTAATGATGGTGATATATGTCCAGAAATCTTGCATTCAAGTACATCTAATGAAACATTTCAGCTTCTTGTTGAGATATTATTCAAAATATGTATGCAATAAAGCATATTGCATACCATATACCACCGGAATGTAAAAGATTGCTTCCAAGTTTTACTAGCCAACAACATTTTCAATAAGTCATCTTATAATCTTATGAAGATTTTGGAAATGACCTGTTTGTCACTAGTGGGAGTATGATATATTCCTATCTGAAATGATCTATTAACAATCTAACTTCTGTATCACTTTCACTTTTTTTTTCTGTGATTTATCAAAATTTTAAAATAAATATACACCCATCTCTTATCTCTTCAAGAGTCCCAAACTGTCACTACATAAGAAGGTAAAGGCACAATATAGCCTGTTGGATTTTTGATCAGCTACAAGTAAAAAACAACCACGTTAAATGGGCTCAGCTGATGCAAGTCTCCCATGGGCATGAGTTCTACAGTTTCTGACATTCCGAAGTGTGGCTGTGGGGCTTTTCTTCTGAAATATCTGAAGGAAAGAATACAGTCAGGAAGAAACTAAAAATATATAATCATATCTGCAACTAGCATAAATTAAAGCAATTTTATTGATTTATACCAGCCAAGAAGTCAACCTGTGGCTTTAAAAATTTTCAAGTAATTGAAATCAAGCTCATAAATCACACAGTACAATTTCCTCATACTTTAATATTAATTTCAGGCTAAAATTATACAATAAATAACACTATCTTACTGTTACTTTATCTGTCTTATAATCCAATAAAGTCAAGGAATTCACTGCAGGTGAATTAGTTCACTAATATCACAAAGCACCACTATATCACCTGTTAAACCTTCATGGATTCTTCAGTAGAGTTTTTTTGGGGGGGTTGTTTTTCCTTTTTTTAAAAATTTGTGAACAATATGAGATCCATGAATGTGCCCTCTATCTAAAATGTAAACAAGTCCAATTGTTTGGCAGAAGCAGCAAACTTCACAGACAAAATGTTGGGAAGATACAGCAATTAGTATTGCAAAAGGAATTGTTTTTGTATGGTAGACATCTCAACAAGAAATACATTTTTCTGAATGAAATAAAACACATTTCTCCCAAGAGAGAAAAAGCTAAAAGGAAATATCCTAAGGTAAAAGGTAATGGCTCCTAAACTCTTTCCAAAGTATCCTCAGTAGGAAGAAACAAGAATAGAGAACAAATGTACAAGACGACACCAAATCATCTGCTATCACCCCATGCAGCACTACCCCAGAAGGCTTTGCTTTATATCAATGTGGATGTATCTTCATTCTTTGGTTCTCTGACCTTGGATGTTGCTGTCTATGTAGATGTGTTAATTTTTGATGACAGTCTTTCCTGAGTTTATACTGTTAGACATTTTAATAGTAATTATAACCGTCCTTCTAACAAAGAAAAACTGAACAGTGCCATAAGTGTTCTCTTATTGTTGCTCTTTCTTGAAAAAGTTGGAAGTCAAAATACTACAGAGGTCGAAACATATGTCAGTCTTACTTATATCCACTAACTCTCTTCATAATGGTAATGACAACAAAGGTACAAGAAAACCTGATGCATAGAGTTATACATTAGAAATAAATGTACTAGCCATCAGAAAACAGAAGGAAAAATACAAGAATCATATACACATTTTTTCTCCAAATGATCCCAGAGTCCCTAAAGTCCCCAAAAAAGTCCTTAATTTTGTGCTATTATAGGAACACATTTAAATACACATAAAGTAAATGAACTCATAATAAGTTGACTCTGCTACAGCAAGTAGTATATAAATAGATAACAGGAAGATGGGAGACAGAAGAGTAAGCATGAGTATGAATGAAATCAGATGCAAGTCCAGGGCATGCATATTCTAGGATCTCACAATGGAGGGATTTAATTAATATTTCAAATTTTACATTATGGAAAAGTGACTGATGTCTCCCATTATAAAATATTTTTAAAGCAAACACTCAGTTTAATGAATAATTATGTGCCTCATAAAGTGTCTAGTACCATGATCTATTTAGTAGCTAGAAGCTGAGTGTTTATGCACTGAGACTAGAAAAAAGTGCATGTTTTTAATATAGAGACTAATTAACTATTTGAATTATTATCATGTAATAAATTATCTGTATCTTTAAGGGGTTTTTTAATAGGAATTGGTCTTAATTGTTAAAAAAGATTGAAGAAATGTATCCTTCATGTAAGACAGGAGGTCAGACAAGGTGATCATAATGATCCCCTCTGGCTGTAGAACTTCTGACTATGATTCAGCATGCAGTTAGTGATGTATTTAGCTACAGAAGTATTAGCACACTCATTTTTTGCGTAGTGCACCCCTACTCTTCCTCAAGCTGCCTCTCAGCAAAGGCAGGTAAATGGATGAGACTGACACAAAAGCAGCAGCTTCCAATCATATGAATAGCTTAGCTCCATCCATCCAGGGATAAATTATAGTCTATGGAAGATGTATGACACTTATCTTGCATACTTATAGTTCAGGGATTTCAAGTGCCTTGGTCCAGTGAAGGGTCATGTTGAATAAAAAGCAACAATCCTAGTCTGCCAGAACCCAGAGATTAAAACCTTCTCAATGCTGCTCAAGAGTTGGTGACCAATCTCAAATATTTTATGCAAGTGGACTTCTAACTATCACTCTCTGGTCAGTCTTTTTCTTCACTTAAGGAAAATGTCTACTGCTTCCAGCTGAAACTGGATCTGCCAATACAGTGGTTTTGCCAGAGATGTCCAAGAATGACAGGGGAACTAATTTCCTCAGCCTAAACTCTCCCCTAATCATGCCAAATATACAGAAAGAAACAGTAGCAAACACTATCAATAAAGATATTAAGAGGGGAAAAAAATGACATTAGGAGTAATCAAACACTGGAACAGGTCGCCCAGAGAGAATGTATATCCTTGTAGATGCTCAGTCATCTTGACAAAGTCTTGAGCAACATGATCTACCAGTCAAGATGGATATAACTTTGAAGTTGGTTCTGCTGCTAGTGGAGTGTTGGACCAAATGATTCTCTAGAGGTCCTTTCCAGACTAATTATTTGATAATGAATTTTATCAATACAAGAAGTGGCTGCTGCTAATCAACTACAAATGCCCAGCAGGGTGCTACCTTTTGGCAAGTGAAGTTTAAATGCATTAGCAGCACCAGGCTTTGCTTGAGATTTTGTTTATGCTTTTGAATCCAGAATAAAAACTTGCATTCAGAAGGGACCATTCCTATTCCCTTCCAGTTAGACACTTGAGAGTGTCTAACACTCCCAAACATGTAGCAAACTTTTCACTAACTATGCCACGTTCACTTAAGTCCACACTGAATGCTCATTTACACCTATGCTTTCTTGTCCCCAGCTGGCTAGCAAACAGGAAGACGTTCAAGAACATGTTATCTGATGTAAAAATGGAGGCAAGGAATATATTATGATTTGGTTACAGTAAGCCTATCACTGGGAATGAGAAATGGGAAATGAAATTTATTGTATTTTAAAGAATGATCTGTTACTTTGTGAGAAACAATGTCTGTTTGCCTTCTGCTGACAGATACAGTGCTGTAAGAAAAGGTGAAATATGATACATAAAAGTAACCATAGTAATGTTTATTGAACAAAGAAACCTAAGATCTTCAGCACTTCACTTTTCTAAAGCCCCGCAGGAGCCCTGCAGGAACTCATCCCTGTTAATTGGTATTAACAGAAGAGATATTACCAACAGAACGGGTTGTACACAAATGTAGATATATGTTTTCTGAGGCAGGGACATGTTACACGATACTCATAATTAGGAACAGGGCACAGATGAACCTAAAATCTCAACCTGTAAAGCCATCTCCCTTGTCCTGTGACATAATAATTCAGTTTTGTTGATCAGGGAATACAGAACTAACATAAACAGATTTATTGGAATAGTATTATTTCTTTTCTTGTATAAAATTATTTTATGCCATCAAAGAAAACTAATGACTGGATTCGCATTTACCTCATATGGCTCTACCACACATTAGCATGAAAAGGCCCTAGAGGGCATATGTAATTTCTCCATTTTCTTTAAGCTGCATGTTGTAAAGCCATGATGGTACAGATGTGAAGGAGACAAACATTTTCCCACTGGCAACACACTTTTTTACTTTTCTTTAATTAACAGCTTTGAAATTAACTTTTCATTCTCCATGGACTTCTTGATTCTGCAGCTTATTTAACAAGATACTTTGATGATGAACTTAAGGTTTGTAAAAGATCATAACTGAGAATTCTACATTTCTGTTAAAAAGGTTTTGAATGAGCTGCCCATTATTATGTTGGTTGTAACAAATTTCTATAAAGCAGCAGTTTTGGTGTAAAAAAGTAGCCAATATATGAAAAGATACTTTTCAAGTGCACAACTTCCTTTGTTTTTTTGTGAAATGCGTATACACGGCTATTTTATTTTTGGAAGAGATAATATTTTTGCTGCATTTTGTATTGAGGTAAAACAAATATAATGTGGCTGATCCTGTAAAACTTACAATCATGCCATATTTATTTATGGAATGATTTCTACAGAATGGCTACTCAAAAGAGTACTATTCCTCTCCTGCTTGGAAAAAGGAGAATCTCCTTGTCATTTCATCCTTCTTTCCATTTCACTTACTAGTTTTCAGCTGCATTCCCCAAGGTGCTCTAGAATGATTTTACTTCACATTGTTTCATCACACGAACACAAACAGCAGGAAAAATGTAATTAATCATAAGATAAGTTGATGTTTCACCAAAGCTTAGATTAAGATTCCTAATTATTTCATATAGGCCCTATCTATCTGTAACATTTGCAGTTAAATAAAAACAGTAATTGGAGAAAAGAACCAATGCAAACTACACAGCATAAAACTACTGCAAAAAATGACAGAAAGTAGAAAATGGCATAAAGTTGACAACAGAAGTCCCAGTGCAGACAACAGTTCATATAAAATATGAACAATACAACTGATGTAACTGTGTTCTCAGCAATGCAGTATTTAATGCAAAAATGAAGTTATTATTTTAAATGTTACATAAAACAAACTCTAGCACTCAGAAGAACTTAGTTAAAGTATAAAAAGTTTTTTTAGCCTTGAAAGGTGAACAGGAAAATATCACCTTATGCCTGAAGTACAAACATTACCTGTACTGTGTTTAGAGGTACAACTGATTACGCAGTGTCCTTCCTTGATATACCAGGCTTTTTCCTATCAAGAGTATTTTTTCCCCCTAACGTCCATTCCTTCAGAAATGTAACCACTATTCATTGTATAAATTTTCTACACCAGTTGCAATACAATCTTCTGTATTTGGCTCACAGCATGAAGGGAAATCATTTCACCTTCATGCAATAAAATGTACTATTACACCATTTTATGTCATGTCATCAGGAATATTCCAGACTTCAGACTGGTTAGCAATGTACCAAAAGAGGTCAAAATGAAAACCAGCTTGTTAATCTAGTTTATTTTAAGATAATTAAGGGGAAAATGAAAACTGAAATTTCACTTCAGATAATTTATCAATTTTTAAAAATTTTTATTTTTACAATACTTTACTACATTACAAAAATAATGGGTTAGCACAAATGCCTTCAGTTCAGTGTTCATAAAAGCGCTCATAAAAAGTCATCCTACAGTGCAGTTTGACATACAAAATCTGGCCTGAAATGAATGCAGGGCAGGGAGGGATGCACATACCACACCTGTTATGAAATTACTGTTTGTTTGCACTCTGTTTTCTTATAAAACTCCCTTCTTGTTTAATACCTGTGCATAGGTCTGTTCTGAAAGCTTCAAACACAATGCTTATTTACATGTAAGAGAACAACAAAGCTAAGACTGCAGAATAAAAATCTGTCTTGTGCTTTCTGCTCACATGTGCTATTGAAAGGACCAACTCTTCACATAAGAAGAGCATTCAGTCTCTTCTCCTTAACTTCGTGGTCTGTCCCTCCAAATGTGATGTGCTGTGTCCATCCAACAGATACTGGGATGAGCTCGTTCATGTACAGCCAATGTATGTTCACTATGTCTCTTTCACTCATTAACCTGAACTGCTGACCTGTAGGTAACATCCTCTTAAGCCCCTTGCATTAGTAAATCAGTTAGAATGGCAACTGGCACTGAAGGTGTTTTCTGTTTATTCATAACACTTATACGTTATGGCAAATGACAACAGAGACATCTTTCTGCTTCCTTGCCAAACCTGGTTTGGAGCCCCTTTAGAGGGTAAAAGTATAATTCAGTCCCTATGTCCATTCAGACTTGGGAAGCTTCAATGAATGTGCCACCTAGAGCCACCACTGCAGATTTCAGCTGTGTTTGAGGAACAGGATAAAAAGTTTGAAACAAAATTCTCAGAAATTCTGATTTTTGTCTTTTAAAGTTTTATTTTGCAAATAAATTATTCTATTCCACTAGTCCATAACAGTCACTGATTCAGGGACCTAATATATAAATATTGCATAAATATAGCAAAACTTCACATTTTCTTGGGATCTTTCCCTACACTGAATGCACAAAACTCAGAATTATGCTCTCAGCTATGTTTTAGAATATAACCATCCTGACATTTGAAAAATCCTATGAAAGGCTATTCTATTCTATTCTATTCTATTCTATTCTATTCTATTCTATTCTATGCTGTTCTAGTTTTGTTCATCATTATACTATATCGGTAATAATAGCAAAATTATTAACTCAGTACTTATTTCCACAGAATGAAAATGCTAGAATGGATAGAAAAATTATTCAGGCTAAAAATTAACAATAGAAAAGCGCAGTCTATTCTTGATATATTCATGTTATCCTGCAGTGTTAAAGAAATAATGGGTGAGACATAGTGAATATAGGAGCTGGTGTTTCATTATGAGGAAGATGACTTAAAACACCATTTCAACCCCAGAAGCATTTGTCATATGATTATATACACTGTGATGTCCAGCCTGCACTCAACATTTAAGAAATGCATCTGTTAAAGTGCCTATAGCAACTGTTCATGTTATGTGTCACAGATCAAGCAAATACCACATATGGTCTAACTGTGCAAATAAGTTGGGGTTGACTGTGCTCAACACACTTTTGTTCAGATTATTTTCACCAAGAATATCTGCTGGGAGAGAAAAATGAGCTCAGAATCTAGGTAACTATGAGGTTTGAGAGCAGAGAAAAAGATGTATATTGAGGACAAATGAAAAGTTCAGAAGAGAGGCTAACAATTTCCTAAAGTGCCAAAAGGTGGAAAGGGTGCAACAGTTCTTGTTGGGCAGACTTTTGCAGAACAACCAGAAGAAAGGTCCAGGTCATTTTTAGTAAACCTCAACACCTGAACTATATATCTCATCCCCAAGATATCTCAGCACTGTCTGCTCAGTCCGCAGTAGCATATTAATTCATTATGTATAATTTAAAGTGAAAGTCTGAAAGAACATTGCCACTTTTATCACCCTTTGCGAAGTTCTGTGCAGATTTTTTTCATTTATTATCATCTGGCTGAACACCACAAGGTCTGTTGAAATAGCTGTTTTTGCATATTACATATTATTGCTGAGTTTTACATGACAGATTTGTCTGCAATACAGGTGTGCACACACACACAAATATATAAGTATGTATGTTATAAAAATATGCCTGTAACACATAATGACCTTTCCTTATTCTTGATTTGGTTTAAAACGTATATTCTGCTGTCTCTTTTCCTGAGCTTTTTCCACTGTGCACATGATTGTCTGCTTTCATCAGGTTGGATTTTAAATATGGAATCAATTGGAATGTACGTGAATCCCCCTGAAGGCAATTCCATTTAAGGACTCTGCATTGGCCATGTAGAAATATTTCTCCTGAGACTTTAAAAGACTTTGACTGCTCTGAAAATAATTTCTGAAAATAATTCCACCTACTCAGGAAGAGAAGGAGGACTAATTTCAGATTCCACGTCTATGGCCAACTAAATACGCCTTTTGGTGTGGTCCAATTTATAGGCACGAATAACACACACTCTTAAGGATGGAGGTCTTGAGCACAGTGTAAGGAGAAAAAAGTTCTCTCTCCCACAGAGTAATTCTGCAGATTTTTACTGTCATTGCTGTAATTTTTAAGGCAGTGCTCCACCTCCTGTCCATGACAGCCGCCTTCTGAAGGGATCATGTATCTACGTGCTTGTACGTTCTCTAGCCCATAGAAATGAGAAATTTAAACCATTGACATTTTCTGCTTCTGCTCAAAATGTGCTGAGTCCAAAATCAGACACATTTCAAGCTACAGATGGTAGATGAGCATCGGATAGTAAAAATAACAATAGCAAGACTGACTGCATGTATTTACAGGGTTCTCATTTTCTGTTATCACTCAGATCATTGACTGACTTCCACCTAGGAAACTGCTCCAAAGGTGCAACTTTGGCAAAAGCGTGACTGATACTACTGTCATACTGTTTGTTTGCATAAAATAACATTTAAGAGTTTGAGAAGTCTGTAGGTATCCATAGACTATTACAGTTGCCTTGCTTCTAAATATTGGTGTTGCATGTCCGATATACTTATGCAAACCTCACTAGAGAAATGGCAAAATACAAAATTCCTCTCTAAATACTAATGGACAACTAAGTCCCTGCAGATCATGTTGTCTGGATTAGACTCCTGTTATGTCTCTGCTTCAGCAACTCTGTCTCATTTAAAATCACAATTGAAAATGCTCTTCACCATTACTTACCCCATTTCTACGCAATTCCCCCTGCTACCTCTTCGTTATCATTTAATTCTTATGGCTTTATTATTTTAATGTGTAAAGCATCTTGGGAAATAGCATGCAAGAAAGATTATCAACAACATTGTTTTGTTTTACACCTATATGAGTACAGTTCTTTTACCACATATTGCACACTCATTTTGAAACACCCATTCTGTAATTATAGCAATACGCAAAAACTTCATACACGGTCTTCAGGGGATGAATAATTACAAAACATTGACAGATTACTGTAGAATAACCACACAGTAAAGGCTAATATGATACTGCTAAGAAAAATACTTAGAACGTTTACAACATCAAAATTAAGTGAGCAGGCACATATTCAGCTGCATCATTTCCATCATTGCCTCTTCTCCCTCGACGGAGCCTCTAAGAGGTACAGATATCACTCATACTGGTTCAGATTTCTTGGTAAGCATCAGTTACATTGGCAGTCTTAGTGTCATTTTAGAGACTTGAAGAAGCTCAGATGTTTATCTGTTTTCCTGTCTTCTGATGCTATTTCCATTTATTTACTATTGACCCTGCAGAATTTACAAATCTATTTAATCTACTGGCTAAAAAGAAGAAAACAATGATAATGTCAGTCCCCACCAGAGACCAACAGTCAGACATTTTTCTAGAGGTACTGGACATTTTTCTAGATGTACTGAAGTGTGGCCTCATGCTTTCGTATGTTGGCCTTATCCTATATACCAGGTTTTTATTTCCTGGAGAGGCAGGTAATGAAATCCACAGTCTGGCATGGAAGAGATTACACAGTTTATGGGAACCTATTGCTTTGTAAGAAGAATCCAAGAGCTGTGACAGCTTCTAAATGATAACATATAAAGGGCCAAATCCACTCCTAATATAAATCCACTGGTTTCAAACCAATAAAAAATATTTAGTCCATGAATCCTGCTGTCCTTAAACATAAATTATATTTCATATTTGAAATAATTGCAGTAAATTCTCCTGTGAGTTCTGCTCAGTGTTTTCAGAAGCATTTGCCTTTCTCTGAGATTCAGGGCAGGCTTGATTTTCACAGATGGAAATGTATGGTTGCAAACACCTGACAAGATTAGGTTACATGAATTACAAACTGCATTTATGGACCACACAGGAGACAAGACAACAGGAACCTTCAAAACCACTTCTTCTTCCCAAACAGGTGCATGTGCATCTTTAGGTTTTATTTTCAAGGAAGCCCAAGGTTCTTCTGTTTAGAAAACTCCATGTATAAACCATTCCAGAATGGGGAAAGACCAGTACCACAGATCTGGCCATGTACAGGGTGCAAGCTGGGTGTTAAAGAAAGGCAGAAAGCCTCCAGGGAAGGCCTGACTTCTCCTTCTCCCATGCACTACTCCTGTCCTTGCCACTGTGGTGACCCAATCTGGGCTCTGTGGCTATATGGTCTCAAAAGGTTTGGAGAACTAATTTCCACAAGCCCTTGTCTATGGAACTTGTTGATGTGTAGGTTTGTGAAACTATCTTTGAAAAGGTTTCTGAAAGAGTAAGTACTTCAGTTTGAGCTATGGGGTGACAGTCAATGTTGGTAACACCATGACTTTCTTAATCAGGTACTTTCACTTTCTTCACTGCCTTCATGAGAAATATAGTTTTGGTATTGTTCGCTGTAGACCAGCTCCCTGAAGTGCAGAGCATACAAAATAGAAAGCAGGCAGGAGGACTCCCTTCCAGCATCCAACAAATGTCCCTCTCAGACCTCAGCGTACAGAGTTGTGCCCCAACTGCTAGGACGTGCTTACATGTTTGCTTCCATGCAGGAAAAGTTAAGACCACAGCAGTTAGGGAAATGAATGTGGGTGTAAACACACACCCCAAATACAGACACACCTTTCTTCCCTGTTCTTCTATACTTCTTCTCTTTCTCCTACATGCTTAAGACACCTTACAGTGTCTACGTGTAACAGCTGGAATGCAGGCAGGAAGAAAATACCATCATCCCTCTTGTGCAAAAGGAGCACAAAAGGGTGATGTACATCACCCTGCAGCTCCGTGGCACTGTTTGCACCATGAACAAGGACCCCAGACTCCGGGACTGTTGACCTAGCCACGTCTAGGGTTTATGGGACTCTTTTACAGCCGTTACCTATGGCTACATTTGTGTTCCTATACTTGTGATTTTCAAAGCTGGCTATAACTGGTCATGATGAAGTCGCAAGTCACAGCTCTAAATACCTTCTGTACCAGTAATTCTGCATTTTCCATTGGCAGAATATTTCATTGCATAACTGTATTTGATAAATTTATTTCTACTCTTTAAGCTTAAGTTTGTAGAAAGAAGACTAAGCCCATTACTCCTAGTTGTGTGTTTATTAATTAAGGAAAATAATTGGTCACTCTTCTTTTTATGGTCTTTTTTTATACATTAGTAGATAGTTTTCATGCTTCTCTACATTTTCCTCCAGTGAACATGGCTGTATCTATAACCATCCTTGTTAGTTCCTACTTTTCACATTTTTTTTTATCTAGTTAGTTTTTAATTTATTCTCTACTTCTTCACCCTTTTCTTTCTCCTTTATCCCATATAGACTGAAGTCAGTGATAAAGGTGCTGTGACTTCAGCAGTTCAGGATCAAGATATGGTTCCCAATAGCCAGCAGAGTACTTTAAAATAAAATTTGCCATTGCTGATTGCTTCATAGGTAACTTGGTTTTAATACGCAATTTCTAACACATCCTTAACATCAAAGAGCTCAGCAACACAAACGTGCACAGCTTATGCACACATTTGCTTTTTAATTTAAGAATTAATTCACCTTTTTGTCCAAAACCATGTAACAGCAATTCAAGTTCTGTACATAATTGAGTCTCTTTCTAAAGCAAATGGTAGGACATTTCTATTACTAGATTTTATATTTTTGGAAGGAAACAGTATCATACTATACCACCTGCAAAGCAGAAAAAGGAAAACTACAAACCATCAGGCACCAAAGACTTTTTTTAAAGTCTATTTAAAAAAAAATCCAAATGCTATTAGTCAGACAAAATACTACTGAAAACAGGTCTACACAAAGTATTATATTATTTTAAACAGGTTATACTTACTGTTGCATTTCATTTCAGTGCTCAATTTATGGGCATTTTATATGCAGCCTATAGAACAAATACCTCTCCATGTTATTTCATGGGCTTATTTAAATCATTTATTAGGATAACATTTTCAAAGCTATCTTCCACACGTGTATATATTTTTATAAATCCTGCAACAAACAGCACAATCACAGCTATGTCTAGAGCTCATCAATACCAAAACTGAACTCTCTTCCTAAAATAAGCAAGAAGAAATAAAGAGATATGCTCCACAATCATAAAGTAACCTGGCAAAACCAGAGACTTTACTTTTGGTTGGTTTTTAAAGTCCCCAACATAATGGATGTCCTAAGGGAGCAGACAGGACTTTACTGTCCATGCAAGTCTACTGATTTCAAACAAAAGGGAAATTCAAACTCAGGATGCACAAAGACAACTCAAATTATCTCATCTGACCAGACAGGATGTCAGACCATGGCTCAGTCTAGATTACTGACAAATTCAGACAAATATTTGTATGTTGTTTATTTATTTATTTGTTAATTATTGTTGCACGATTGAAATACAGGGTCACGGCCCACTCCTAAGATAACAAGACAATAAAATCCATATACTGTATTAATTGAGGCTGCAACTGGAGAATGATGATCTGTTCTCTCTCCAAAGAATAAGGGTGTGTTTGCCAAAAATTTGTTTGCCACTAATAATTTAAGAGATTAAACATATTAATGTACACTTGCACTTATATGATTTACTCTTCACTATCCACTTGTGCGGAAAATTGCATACATAATGTAATATAAATAGGAGAAGTCTATAAAAAGTCTTTACAGACATGCAGAGAGCACCTGGTATTAATAATAACAGATACCTCAAAGACAATCATAGAATTTATCAGCTGGTTTCAGTCTCCATAAGTTGTTGCACTTGGTATGAACATTTTCTTAGGATCAGATTTAAACTAATTTCCCCCTATCTTTACCTGTTTATGTTTAAATGCCATTTAGACTTGATCATTATTCATAGTAATGTTAAAATAGGCCTCACAATTGTTTTTATAAGTAGATGGAAAAGAGAAACAAATTCAGATCATTCAATTGTAGATTTAAATTCCCTAACCATAATCCACCTTGATAGGGTTGGTGTAATGTACATGCAGGAACACCTATAATATGGGCAAATATATTATTACATTACTATATAAGATTATTTCTGAGATTCCATAACATTCATTACAAATTATGCTTATACTGCATACATCATTCAGAAATCTCCAAGATGGGTTAAGAACTATTCCTTCTATTCACAGAACTGCTATATAAAGACACAGACAGATGAAATGAACTGCCCAGTGTTATTCATTATCTGAGTAGCTAGAAATAGTCTGAAGCCTGTGGCAGAAATAAAAAGAGAATTTGTGCTTCTTGATGAGCAGGTTTTGCACCAGACCTGAAAGGACAGAATTCAACAGAGGTTTCTCAAATATGATGAGAGGGAGGGGAAAGGCTGGAGGTAGTAGTTACTTTGTTGATGGGTTAAGTCTCCAATCTAATCTAGAAAACTTTGCCATTTCTTGCAGTGGAATATCTCTGAAAAATTGCAGTCGACTGGCTGATTTTTTTGCAGGAAATGTTTCCTACAGCAACAGGACAAGGCAGGCTCCAATGCATTAGTGAACTCAGCATGACACATAAGCCAATTAAAATCACATCACATATTCCACTTACTCAAACCATGAGCACACAGCTGTAATAAATCTAATTACAATGTGATGACGTAACTGGCAAAGGCTATTGTTTATATAGGAGGCCAGAGTCTCTCTCTTTTTTTTTCCTTTTTTAAAAAAATTTTCTCAATTTCACTTAGGCAACTGTCATTTTGATAGCTTTATTAATAAAACAGAATCTGAGTATTTCACACTGCAGTCTCTTCTCACACAGTATATTTCTTTTGTGGAAGCAAAAATATAACAGGAATAAAAGAATCTTTTAATTTGTAAGATAGCTCATGCATGTCTCTAGAAAGCTCTCCTATAAATAGGTTAGTCTTTTAAAAGCCAAATGATGGTCCTTCAAATGATACTTCCAAGGATGCACATCAAATTTGCCACAAAGGACAAACCTAGCACTGGGACACAGCACTGACTGTTACTATTTACAGGAAATAATATTTTCATCTCCTTTGTGAGTTTTTTTCAAGAATACCAGAAAGTGAAAAGAAAATGTTAGCATTGTCTCTTAAAGTTCCATTTGGGGAACAAAGAGTACAAAATTAGTTAAAACAATGAAGTAACAAGATTTGGTTTCTTCAGTTTAAAAGGTGGTACTGAGTTTCATCTATTTTCAATATTTCTATTTCTCTGCTCTCTAAAGAAATAATATTATACAAGGAACATGGATAAATCGTAAGTCAGGATTTTAGAGTTCACAGATTTTCACAGCTGCAGCAACCAGTATGTGAATGGCAAGTTGTTTTACAGCCAGATGATTGAATAAAGTATAAAAGGGATTTAAGGTGATGTTTAAAGTTTTCTTTGAAAAAAACAACCACAAAACAGTGTCACCAGTCTGACCTTTCTCACATGCTCCTATAATATTTATGGAAGGATGTTGATAAGGTAAGGATAGTTTGTTGAGTTGAGTTGTGGGGATTTTTTTTGACTAAGAGACATTAAGAAGTGGTCCTGATTTCATCAAAGAGTTACTTATTCCAAGTTAGTTTTAACAGAGACAAACCTTTTTGAAATAACTGATTTTTTTTTTTTTTTTTTTGCTTTGAAAAGAAACACTTTGAAAGAATAGGCAATTCTCTAGAGTACTTTAACTGGAAAACTAAGAGAATCTTAATTACTACAGTGGAAGATTCCTCAACTGGAAAGACAGCTTCATTAAAATCAAAGTGCATTGTCAGAACATGTCAATTTAAAAAGTTGTAACAAATGTGTGGAAATGAGGCATTAGGATTTTACTGTTTCATCCTTATTATTCACTTTGATTTATGCACTATAATATCATTTTATGTATTTAATACTGTATATTTACTATTGAAATATTCCCAAATAAAGCCCACAAAAACATCAACTTTGACTTTTCAGTCCAACTGGAATGAATGAAAATATCAAAATCCTTAGGTTTACATATGAAAACTTCTATGACTTGCTGTAATAGATAGCACTAACAAATAATTAGCTTTCAATTTTAATGAATAAGTTTTCATCTCCAACTTATACATGATTATGTACAATCAGGATCCATTGATTTGCTTAATTCATTTAACTGAACACTGACACACCTGCAGATTGCTACCACCAGACGGGATGCTGCTTTCTCTATGTTTGATGTTTGCACAAATTTTGTTTCAGGCCACTGCTTTGAGTCCAGCTGGACTTTAAGGCCTGCTCAGGTTTCCTAAAGCATTTTCAGTGCATTGTCGAAGAACTTCTGAGAAGAGACCAATAAAATATATGGCAACAAAGTGGAAACACCATGTTCTAGACAGAAGCTTTCTGTTGTCTCAATATATTAACTACCCCTTCTTTCTTTAAAAAATAATAAGGTGCTGTGAGCATTGCTCTGGGATAACTTTTGGCATAGCTTAGGCAGGATTTCTGTAATAAATCTCAGTATTTACATACAACGCTTTGCTCAGTAGAACATTTTCCTTACTTCTTCAAAACATTGCTCTTCACGCACAAAGTTGCATTGTGCCCTTATATCACTTAGTCTATAGAGCACATAACAATTGCTTTATGATAATAAACACTGTCTAATCTTTCTGTGTCTTCCTCTCCAGGGCTATTTTTCTACATTGTCATCCATCATCAGATACTTGCTTTGATATGTCTAAGATTAATGAGGCATTTATATACAGTTTAGATGCTATGGAAGTTAACATTATTTCTTCTGTTATGGAACACAAATAAGCTAATTACTAACCTTCAGATTTTGGATTAATTTTTATTTTTTTTTGTAATTGGAAATATAACGGAGCACAGAGAGCCAGCAACAAAAATGTTTAAAGATAAATTGATGTATAACAAACCTGAAGCACATTTCTCTGGGAGGAAGGAAAGGAAAGACAGGAAGAAGAGAAAGGAAGCACAGAGAGTCAGAATTCTGAATAGAGCTGTGCAAAGAATTGACTTTTAATGGATGAATTGGAAAAATATTTGTAAAAAATCCATTTTTACATTGTGTGGATCAAGCTTTTATTGTTAATCAAAGTGAAATATGTCATTTTGCTTTCCAGGTTTATACCAGATTTAAAAAAAATCCCTGATTAAAATCTGATAATTTTTTCCAAATAGAAGCATAATTTTGAAATAGAACCCTCCCAATATTTCAGTTGATATTTTTGCATTTTTCTTCCTTTTATGTTAAAAACATTCCATGTGATTTCATAAATGGTTATAGTTTTAAAGTAAAATGAATGCTTCTATCCATAACTAAGTTAAAAACAAAGAAACAAAGAAACAAACAAAAAACAGAGAGAAAGAGAAAGAGAAAGAGAAAGAGGGAAAGAGAGAGAAGGAAAGAAAAAGAAGAAAAAGGGGGAAAAGGAGGAAAGAAAGGAAATCATGAAGGCAGGAAGACAGGAAGAAAGGGAAAAAGAGAAAAAGAAAGAAAAATCTATTCCAACCTCTTTTCCAATGTTCACTGCACCTTTATTCTCTGTGCTGGCTAGCATGTGTTAGAACTGTCAAAGTAAGACCTGCAAAGTCCAAGGCAGCTTTAGAAGAGATACTAAAGAATGTGTTTGTTTTCTTTTATATGCAGAATTATCTATAAGTAAATTTGGCAAAGAGCTGCAGGTTTAAAAAAGCCAATTATTGTGTGGTTTTCCATGTTTCCATGATTATGCTAACTGCATTTCCAAGGATAGAATTCTCTTCCTTTTAAAGTTATATAATTTTCTCAGCATGTTTAAAAAATCTTTTTTTTTTTTTTTGCTATATTTGTTTCTAACCGGTTACTTGGAAACACATTTTTTATGTTTTATAAAGTCCCATTTCAAAGAAGTTTTAAATACAAGCTGATCGAAAGTTACACAGCTCCTATGTGCATTGCAGGGATGAATAATTTTGTAATCAACAAGCCAATGCATAAATCATCATTGAGTATTACTGAGAGTAATTGGTTTAGCTGAGATATCTATCTTAGCTGTAGTACTATCTTAGCCTGACTCAGCCAGGCTGAAAAACACGGGAATCATAGGCTAAAATCTTCAAACCACAAGAATCATAGACTGAAAACTGAAACGGTTTGCAAAAGGAAAATTACAGAAGACTCGGAGAACCTCTGCTGGACCTGTTCCCTTCTTACAGTTTCTTGTTTCACTTTATTTTGTGGGTTGTTGGTTCTTTCATTAGTTTGCTCTGGGTGAGGCTGAGGGGGAGCAGGGCTGAAGGAGGGAAGTAGCCAAATTTTTGGGGAAAATATTTTGCTCAACCTGCAGATCTGAGTATGTATGCGGTTGGGTGTTACTGCCATCTGAAGCAGTGTCACTCCAGCAGTCCCTTCTGTGGTAACCAAGCAGCCTCGGGGACTGCGAGCCAGGCAAGGATGCAGTTCTACTGTGGGACAGACAGTGAAAGCTCAAGTTCTAAGAAGAGGCAACTGCCTAGGCAGGACCAGTCCAGCCTGTGCAGCACCAGGGTACGTGTCCCTCAAAATCTGCAAGCTTACAAGGTCTTGCTTCAGGGCCTCATCCAAAAATTCAGAACTTCATTCAAAGATTTATCACGTCTACATTCATTTCAGTACACTTGAACAAAAAACTAAATAGTCTGGTATTACAGGAAGAGAGTCAGCTGGCCTCACCTAACTAATTTCTATCTTTTCAGTAGGCTCTTAAGAGACATTTTCCTCCAAGGAACAAGTCTTTCAACATTGCTTCACTAGTGGCATTTCAGTAATAAATTTGCTTAGTATATTTATTATAATTGAAACGGGCAAAAAACAGTAAATGTGCAGCATAGGTATAAATGTACTTCAGGGGTGAATAATCAAGAATCCAGGGCAGAGAGAGCAAGTTTTATGTTGGAGGTTTTCCCTCATATGAAGCCTTTAGAATGAAAGTAGGGTGTAATAATTACTGTAAACTGTAAGGTTCAAGCAAGAACCATTTGTGAAATCTGGGGTTTGTGTAATGCAGTCAGTCGCAACAGATGAGTAAAATGACCACTTCTAGTTTGCAGATCAATGAAATGTGGGTCTACGAATATTTGTAGCAAAAGGACTTGATCACACGAGACGATCCAGAAGAGGATCTAACAAGTATGCGTGACAAACCATGCCATTGCCTGTCTGAAATGTCTTAAGTATCAGATATGCCAAATGTTTCAGACAATTAAAAGCAAATCAAAACAAAACCACCCTCACCATTTTCCTATGCTTTCAAATTATTTTTTTCCTATTCCGTGGCAATATTAAGCACTTTTGTTATTTCTGTCCATGTTGAGGGAAAAGCAGGAGACAGATGCATTACAAGTTTCAGCAACTGATCGAGCTGCTTAGTTTTAAAAATGAGTTGATGTTACATGTTCACTTCTGTTACTTATTTCGAAAATACAATCGTATCTCTATAAGTAACAAAGTTACAAACATACACTTGTGTGCAATTTATCAGACATGTTATGCTTTCAGGATTTCAAGCAATGGAGTTAGCTCATCTGAAGAAATTAACAGCTTTCAGCTGAAAACTGCCAGGGCTTGGACGACGTGCAATAGCTGAACACATGTATGTTCCCAGCCTGTTGCAATGCAAAGAAAATGGGTTAGCTTAAGCCATCGTTGTTCTCAGTACTGATGAGTGACATCTATTTCTTCCTCACAGATGAGACTAGAAGTCTCGATCATACTCTTGCATCATGATTAAATTCTAATATTAATGCATTTCATTCCCATGAATATGCTTTAAACTAGCTTTTATATCCCAGTTCTCTTAATTATCACAGCAAAGTACAATCTCCTCTCTAGCTAGGACTGAGAATCATTTTCTGCTTAAAGGTCAACCATTCTAAGTAGTCTAAAATCTGCACAATTATTAGACTTCGCTGTGGTTTGGAGAAGGGAGAAAGAGATAGAATTACTGATCCAGATGTGGTATTATTTAAGAAAGTCAAACTGAATGAATATACTCTAAGAACCGTCATTTTTATGCCCATCTTCAGTCTGACCTCAGACAGTAGAAACAGAGCTTATGTAGGGAAGAAATATCAGAAGTTTTATTAAAAGAAGAAATAGCTTTTCTGAACTGCTGCAGGAAATCTCCACCGCATCCCCCCAAAAATGCGTACATGTATTTCCAGAAAAGCTGATTTCATGTAACCTTTGGGAAACTAGGACCTTAAACCTCTGTTATATCCAGTCACACACTAAGTTTGAACGTCAGTCCTGGCAGGTGTCAGAGAAAGCTCTGTGCATGTTGTTACTGTTCACTTCAGTCAGGGGAGATAGAAGGTAATCACACTGCGAGGTGTGAAAAGAGAGACCTACTCTATAGACCTTAATTGAGTTGGTCATTTTGGATGTCAGAATAGTCACATGAAATTGGGAAACTGGATACAGAAGAGTGAAATTAGATATATATTTCAATATCTTGACTTTGATATTGTATCTTTCCATATACCCAGTGATTAAAGAGCACTATATGACTAAGCAAGTAAGTAAAGTAGAAAGTATGAATCCTAATACAATATTCAGATGAATCTCTTCTCTCTCAACAGCTATTACAAGCAACCTGACCAATTATTTCAATTATCCCAGCTCTCTTTCTTTCTTTAAAAAGAGAAAATATTTTTGTCTACGTGTGTTGTAAATGGAATCTGAAGGTAAACAGAGAAAGAAATAAAGAGTAAAGAAACTGATTAAGAACCGAATTTAAAGCCCCATTGTAAGGCTAATCTTCTGTTCTGAACTGCTCACCAGTGGCTCTCAGGGAAGTTTAACTCTGCAAATACATGACGTGTGGTCTAAAATATTCACTTACATCCTTGGTGGCAAATATGAATTCATACTCCTATGTATTCCACACTGAAAGACTCAGAAAGGTATAAAGGCAAAAATTCCCACTCTATAAGCATTTAAAATGCAGTTATGAGTTCTGCAGAGTGACTAATTCACAACTTACTCTCAGGCATGGTTTTCTCTCCCAGTAGAATCAATACATAAATGAGTCTGTAAGGCGAGATGTTTGCACAGAGAAGCAAAGAACTTTGTTTACCTGGGAATCTCACGCCATAGGACACTACGCTGCCTCTCCTCAGGCTCCACCAATCCCAGCCAACAAAACAGTTAGAGTTCACAAATTATGAAAATGATTTAAAAAAATGAGATTTAAAAATAAATCCACAGTCCTTCTACTTGCCTTTTGGACTCTGAAATTTCAAAATCTTTATTTTTGTTATGCGAGGAGAATTAGCAATCTTTACTCAGAAGCTATAATTATGAATAATAATGACCAATAGGATTCATTCATGTTTCCCTGACTCACAGGACCTAGGATTTGGGGGGAAAGAAGTGTTATGTGGCATATTCTTTGACTTTAAATTTGGAGGAAATATATATTTGAGCATGGCTTTAGTGTGGAAAGATTGATGTGAAATAGAGTAAAATCCATTATTCACTGCAGTTCATGAAATTAATGCTGCAGTATTTTTAGAATTATCAACTTGTATAGATTAGTGGTTTTGTCCAGCACATCCTTTCAGAAGAACCAGACTCTACACTGCTTTTAGTTGTTTTGCTGCTGATTATACATCATTCCCCATTTTGAAATTAGCCGTTTCTATGTTTACATCCTGGAACAGGTTCCAAAATCACTTGGGGCTTAACAGAAGAATCCAGAATGCAAAACTTGAAAATGGACGAAGTGTTATTACTACTTAATGTTCCATTTTTACTGGATAACAACCTTTTGTTGAAATAAAGGTAGGGTAGTCTTCTAACCCCCATAACCAGAAGAACATCGACTTCAGAGAGCAGTTAGAATAGAAACATTGCTTCAGGAGATGCTATCCAGACATGGGCCAGCTTCCAAATTAATATCCTCTGGTGTAAATTTCAAGTAGCCCCATTGACTTCTGCTAACTCTACTGGAGTTCCTGCTGGAGAGAAACCAGGGTGAGGTCAGAATCTGGCAACTTATTATTGAATGCTGTCCACGTCACATGCTGACTGCTTTCTAAAAGTAATCCTACTGTAAGAAGGTTAGCTGTGTTTAGTCCAAAATACACACTGTCTGTCTACTGTAAGCTTTGTGATGGGGCGGTTTGTAACTTCATACTTAAAATTTGAAGTGAAGCTTAAAGGTGCTTTTGAACATTTGCCAGCCAGAATAGTAATCCCAAATACGCACTGCAACCTTCATTTCACTCTCCAGTCCCAAAACAATTAAGAAATATGTTGCCATGCCTGGTTTTTTTACACTATACGTAGTGCCTCATTATTTTTTACTGTGAACCAGCTCTCCACTTTCACCTGCCTATTGCTAGAACAAGATCAGATTACAGCAATAGGGCAAGCTGGTTCCAAAACATCTATTTGCTATCATGATTTGCAGGCTGACTGAAAACCAAACTGACCTTAGTGTAAAGCAATGTAGTTTAAAGAATGACTTAAGGTCAATTAATTTGGAAGGATTACAGGGACTATTCTGCTGGTTAGGGACTGTCAGCTGCTCTGTTTTGCCTTGTGCCAAACCCTCACAGGAGTCTTCTTTAAAATGTGTAACTGAGGGAAAGAAGTAGCAGAAGGGAAGGAAGCAGAAAAAGGTCTACACCTGACATTTCTATCCTATATTATAGATGCTTTTTTTGCTGCAAAAGTGCTATTGAGGGTGATCTCCAGGCCAGGGCTAACCAGTGTGCCTAGGAAACAAAGTCCAGGCGAGCGTTACCACATTGCAAGAACTTGGGCCATTGCTAAAAGCTCAATTTTTCAGTAATAACTAATAACTGAAAATGAGTGCTAAACACTGTCTCTGCACTGCTAGAAGTCAATATCTTTTCTTGAAAAAAACCACAATAGAAATGATGTCTGCTTTTTCCCCTGGAGCACTCCACAGAATGACACTAGGCACACCACCCAGTGTGTGAATAACACTTCACAGTGTTTATTTCCTGTTTCATCTGATTCTCTGCCTTTAAGAGTGGAGATGCATATTCCCTTTATTGTTTCTTTTGATACAAAGGGTTAAATTCAAACAAACACCTGGTTGTGCCTTCCTGTTGCATATGGTCTATATATGACAGAAACCGATTCAGAGTCAATACTTGTTCCTACAGCAGACATCCTAATCCACTTATTCTGTTCTCCAGTAGGCTTTATTAGTCTCCACTGTTTCCACTCCAAGCATGTTTTCCACAGACAAGACAAATAAAAACCCACCAAACCTGAACGGACTGTTGGAGGAGGACTGTGAACAAGGCTGTAGGGCAAAAGTCTGAAATCTTACATAAAGGACACAACCAGTCTTTGGGGAGAAATATGCAGGACTTTTTCCAACACTGAAACATTCTGATAGTTATTCTAAGATACTGATTAAGCAAGACCTGTGACGGTGATAAAGGGATCTTCAAAGCAGCCGGTTTTTCTAATACTGCAATATTATTTCTATAAGAACAGCAGATGGATCTCTAAAGCCAGTATGCTGGTTCTTTCTGCACTTCACTGCCCAGATTCTGCCCAGATCAAATTCCAGTCCTTCTGGCATGGTTCCTACTACCAAAACTTGATAGAGAATGATAGAGGGAGAATAAAGGATACTGACTAAACAAGAAGTCTCCCATTGATCTGTAATTACATGTAAATTCTTTTAATATTCTATATTAGATGGGCTTTTCAGTGAATATACTTTCACGTACATATACATACACAGATACAAAGCCTCTGAAAAGCTGCAGACATGTTAAATGTGAAATTTTTATTCCACACATCATACAAGGTTTGACATTTTCCACTGAATCTTTGCATGAAAGGTAACAATTCCATACATATTCATTAATTTGGAAGCATCCAAAGTAATCTATTTAGAAATTGTGATTTCAATACAAATACTTCAACAGATTGTATTTTATGTATATATCTTTTTATGACATAAGGAACTACATTCAAATGTGGAAAAACTCTGCTCTGGGTAATTTGCATCCTTATGTCCTATTATAGATTTTCCTATTTGGATTTCCATCTGGTCTTCAATATCCTTCTGAGTTTATTACTTTAATGAGATCATCTTGGGTTTACATACCTATAATTTTATTACTGCTTGGAATTAGCATTACCTGCTTACCTATCCATAAACTCTTTAGTCTTACCTTCTCAGCATAACAATGAACAATGCTTGGGTAAAGCTGCTACAGAATGAACAAAAATGACTAGCGGTGAAATAATCTTGTTCTGAAGAACCCCTAATTAGGAAAGCAGACTTCATGCCAACCTTTTTCTTAACCATTCATACCCTGCTCCTGAAAAAAAGTTCTAGTTTAGGGTTTACAAACAAAGATTGTGATCCATGTCTGATGGACCTCCAATTTAATCTTTGCCACTGGCTTGTAATATAACCTTGAGCAAGCTAATGTGTTTGTGTCTTTGGGAAACTAAGAACAATATATGCCTACCTATAGGGATGTCAGAATGTCAGATGTGTTAACAGAGTACTTTGAACACTGAAGCATTATATAGCTACTATGCATAAATATTGGTAGGAATAATTTAATGCTTCTGCTTTGTGAAGTTCAGAGGAATTTGGGATAAAAACACTGGCAAGGCATACAATCAAGACACACAATGTCTATCTGCATTAATGGTTGCATATGTAATGCAAGAGAGATGACTGAAAGAGTCACCAAATGCAATCCACTCTTCCTGTAGAGACAGGTCCTATTTTCACCTTCATAAGGCTACCAGCTCCATCTAAAACTAAGGTTTTACACTTACACTTTCCTCTGAAAAACTGGTCTAGCACCTTTGAGTAATAAGGCACATCTTCCAATTTCCAGCCAACATCTGTTCATGGCCAATTTATTCCCATTTACTCTTGTGCCAAGACTGCTCTTTCAGTAAAGTATCTCATTTACCACCTTTGTGTTTGCACCTTGGAACAAAGTGATCATTTATCAACACACATTTTTCTTCGTATCAAGCTCTTTTTCTTTTCTGTCATAAAATAGTCTCTTAATATAACTCGTAGAACGATGCCTTTCTCTGTTCCTAACACAATTCCAATTTGTCTTCTTAAATATTCATTACCACCACTGTGCATAAAATTCCAGACGTGGTCACACCAGTTTAATTAGTCCATGCTGTTTTATCTCTGTCAAAATGTCATGCTGATGAGACTCAAAATTATAGCAGAAATATTTAGTGCAAAGCTATGATGTAATTTATTTATCAGATAATCTTAGGTTTCATCTTATGTGTACTCTTTTATGGTATTCCATTCATCCCGTGTACTGAAAATTCATCTATTTTCTGTATTTTACACTAACACCATTAAAGAAAACATTAAATACAATTTGTCCTAATAATGTTCCTTGTTAGTTCTAGCAATAAAATCCCTTTAAGACCAATAGTGCCCTTTTAGCAAAGCTTGCTATTGTTAGCTAGATTCCTTTATGGTCCACTACCCCATAATTCTTTTATTAATCCTCATTTTCTAAGGTTTACCTAATAATTTCCTATGTGACATCACATTAAGTGCTTTTCTGAAATCCTGACAGATTAAATTTAGCTTTGTTTGTAGAAAGTTATTTGCTTTTTTTTTTTTGCAGAAAATCAGTTATCTTATAAAGAGAGAGACAACCTTAGCATAAGCAACCTTAGTAAACCCATGATGCATTTCTCATTTAACTACTATATCCCTAATTATTCTTCCTTTCAAAATTTGTTCATAGATTTTGCATGCACTCTAGGTCAGCCTCCTCTACATTCCAAGTCTTGTCTGTATTAAAATCCTCTGGCTCTTCATTCCAGTTGACTTCACTAATTAGTTTTCTTAATGTCTCAGTCTTCCCTTTTCAAAATTAAAGTCTTTAACTACAGACCTATTTTTGTTTATTCTTCCATTTAATTTAAACTGAATAAACTCATGAACATTCAGTCTGTTTTCTATAACAACTTCTATAATATTTTGCTGAAAATAAGTTAAAAAGACAATCACCTCTTCTTGGTCTGCTGACTATCTAGTGACAAACGGAGTAAAACTGGAACTTACTGCCACTAGTAAGGACAGGCTATAGCTGGATGTTTACAATATTCCATTGTGACCAAACTTACTGCAGTTTTCTTACCCCCCCATTACATGGCAGAGCTTCTGTTCTATGTCCCAGTCTGACCAGAAAAGCCTACAGAAGAGTCATAATATAATTCAAACAGGACCTCTTATCATACTTCCAGCAATAGTTTTTAACAGAATCATATTCTTTATCCTGGTTTCTAGCATTTCTCTGACCTATCATGCTGTTGCACGACTCTTGTCTTTTTATGTCTAATGACCTCATTCAGTGTTAATAATTTCTTTCCATGCCCATTCCCTCATCTTCTGGTATTTCTTTATCCATTAATGCCATTTCTTATATATTACATTAAAATCAGCCCTGAAAACTACATGATTTTTTTTCTTCAAACTTATTTCCTGGTATGAAGCAACAAATTTTGAGCCCTCTGTTTATTTTCATGTGCTTATAATGCTTTCAACCTTCTTCCCCAAGAACTAGAGGGATTTAATCCACTAAAAAAAAATGAGGTTTCCATTGCTGTTTTTCTTACGCCAGCATGGTAAAGTGTTATTTTCTTGTAGCACAATGGCATTGTTACATCATTTATATAGAGGTAAATGAGGTATCAAAGAAAATAGCATGGTAAAACTAAAACATATATTTGTTAGAGTCACGAATCCTTTTTATTATTTAACAGTCATGGTTTTATCATCAATTTATACCTGTTTGTATCAAAAGTATTCTTTTCTTGCAGAACTACAGATGAGGTGTTCTTTAAAATAAGGCATGGTTAGTAGCAGACACCAAAAAATTTCTAACTTAAAACCTGTTCCCTAGGCGCAAATAAGACTCTTAGTAATCAGGAATTATAGCTCATGTCCACAACAGCTCTTTTCCATCAATAATATAGATAAATACATGGCACAATATGTGGTGTTTATGTCATATATTATGTCTATTATCCTCTACATAAGACGAAGCTAACTTTGTTTTTTCTTGATTTTTGTCTATCTGACTGTGCTCATTTTGTCTCCTAAAACAAGGTAGGAATTTTCTCTTCAAATATATGCGCATTTCAAGGCAATTACTAACAATATAATAATATTCTGATATGCATGGGCATCTCTAAACAATACTGACATAGGAGGAAATGGACAATTTCTGAAATAAATGTATTTTTTCAAAGAATGTAATAAATAAAAAAATATTAAATTAATGGTACAGACTTTGACTACGAAGTACCTTGGGCTTCACATGAAACATGACTTCTTTCTTTTCTCAAAAAACCTGATTTCTTACTAAACTATCATTGAAGTCAGTGAAGGTTGCTGTTTGATAAGGATAACTTAGCCTTGCTGATAACTTCATTTCAACTGAAGGAATAAGCATGTGGCACTTTGACTTTGATCTTATTTTTATTGATAGCGCTGTGTCATTTCACTAGGTTCTTCTCATAAAAAATACATTAAAATGTGGACTGTTATAACTGGGCATACTAAATTACTGCTTTGAATCATAGTCTTGCTCAACCACTTCACTTTCAATGAACGTATTTTTGAAAAAATAGATAGTCACTGCAAATAAGATGGTTTTGTTTTGCTCAGAAAGCCTTCTGTGCCCTAAATTTTCATCAGTCGTGCTGACCCATGATGCATCTACAGCCTGAAAGGGAGCCATCCAGCCAACATGACACCAAGACGCCCTTGGTTTCAACAAAAATCTGTCCTGACTCTCTGCAGATGTCCTTCAAAGATATTTTAGAAGTTTTTTTCTTAACAAAGAAAGAATTCCCTGAATTGTATAGGACTTATTATAGAGTATAGTGAAAAACAAACATTAGATTGTTGTTGTAGTGCTGCTGAACCTTACAACTGTACAGAATCTTAAAACTATATTGAATCTTTGGCAGGTCAATGAGTAGAGAAAGTAGTTTATGGAGGAGGGAAAGGTGCATGTGTCTGTACTTCCCTCCCAGCTGAGCTGTTTTAATGTCTATCAGCAATAGCTAGTCTCCTCCAGAATACTCATGAAATGCTGTATTTCATCTCTGCTCTCTTGAAAAGCCCTTAACTTTAACCCTGTGATGATGGCTTTCTGTAAGGGCATTGGGGTGCAATATTTCTCCCACACTGCAGTGCAAGCAGCAGCTCCAGGAAGGTCCACTGCCAGCTATGTCCTTCAGCTCTGTCTGCGGAGGATTGGGGAGCACTTCCTGAAGAAAGGCAGTGATGAACTGCAGCACCTTGGTGCCAGGAATCAGGATGTCTTTTTGCAAAATGCTTTACAAAAGCCCATCCAGGAAGAGCTTCAGTTTCAGGCTTTCTCCTGGGGCAATCTGAGGGGGGGTCTAGTGCCCTCAGTGCTGTAACCCCCAAGGACCTGTCCTCCTGCCCACCACTCCAGGGCCATGGAGAACACTCTGTTCCAAAACCTATCCTTGGAAATCCTATGGCTTTACTGATCCACAATGTAGACAAATGAAGGGGAACCTGCAAGGAAGGGAAGGGTCCTGGAAAATAATGTGCCTGACAAGCTTTAGTCTATCAATTCTAAATTTTCTAGGAGGAAGTAACAGGCTTTTCACTCCAGTCCTCAACCTCATTAGAAAGATCATCAGAGATGAAGCTTCCTGTTCCCATTTTTCCCACTTTCAAAAAAAGGCCCCGTGCAAGCTGCACCAGTGCCTATTACTGCATTTAGTACGTCAGCTTTTCCAGAGGGGCTTGGGTACGGTTTCCCAGTTCCCCATGCAGTGGTTTAATTATTAAATCTAAATAAGTGAAGTAAAGAATCTAAATTTTAAGGGTGATAAGGAAGCCTGAGCAATAGAAGGTTTTCAGGAACATTTCTTGGGGCAGCTAAAGTTTATTTTGGGGGACTGTCATACAGGAAATATATTCATAATGTCTTGCATTGTTTCAGACAGTGCAAACGCAGGGGGATAAAAATGAATCTACGGGTTCACATCATTCAACTTTGCAATATGAATTGCAAATAGTATGTTATTTGTTACCAGGCACAAGACCGATTAACTCTGTGGACTTGGCAAGGATCCAAGTTTATAAAATAGGGATAATATCTACTTTAAACAGACTTCAGAAAGCCTTACTGGAAAACATTTAAGAAACAAATCCAAAAATAGCTGAAAAGTACTGCATTAGGATCACTGATTTAAGTGTGTTACAAAGCTGATAAATTCTTAGCATGATCTATTAAAATATCTTTGAAAAGTATATTGCTATTATTAAAACACAAAAGAATTAAAATGCAATGTACCTTACAAATAAGAAATACATTTCTTTTCATGGATATATAACTTGGATATATAACTTCTGGATATATAACTTGGCAGTGCCCAAACATTTTTTCAGAAGATGCCCACTTCTGAATACAGCTTGTCTTGGAGCAATCATTTGGAATATTGATAAAAAGCAAATCCTCTTCATAAAGAGCTGAGTGCTAAAATAAGGGGAAAACAATATGCAAAATAGTAACAGAAGTAACAGAGTAGTGGATAGGAGAAGTGTGCAGTGTACAGCATGAAATATGGTATGAGTGAGCTAAACTTTCATGTATCTACCATAATGCTGTATTTTATTTAACATAGTTAGATTACTGAAAGTGCAAGTTAGTGTTGATAAAGTAGTTAGATACAGAAAAAATACCTTGTAAAAAATTTCTGAGAATTTATTAAAAACCTAAAGCATCAAAGTCTGAGATACTACTTGCATGAAGTAAAATAAACAATTGGTATTACTTGGCATATGATAATCTTCATATTTGTATTAAATGTTACTCTTGCCTTCAATGTACTCCCTTGTACTTTGTAAATGTCACCAAGGGCACAAGATTATTCTCACAAGGAAAGTCTCTGCCTGTAAGTAATTGATTACCAGCACACCAATTTCATAATTGCTAGGCCATTTATCTAGGCAATCAAACCAGATCAGCAAAGAGTATGATTCCCCAAACAGAGTTATTTTATTTTTCACTAAAAAAAGTTTCCACTCAATTATTACAGCTACTTTGATTAGTCTGCTTTTTGTTGGTTTGGTTTTGTTTTGGTTTTTTTTCCCAGCAAAATTAAGAATAATAAATGGTGACCTGAAAACAATTGATAAACTCTTATTTAGGTAAATTAATTTAAGTTTTTTCTTTAATGACTCATCCTTCTCAGTAGAAGAAAAATAGGCCAGAAATACAGTAGTCCTGCATTTGAAACCTGTTGCTAACATTACTTCTTTATATCAGGAAAAGAAATATTTGCTATTAAAAAAAAATATATATATCCCCCAGGTACACTGTTGCTATATTATATTCTAAATAATAATAACCTCTCCTACTCTCACCCACCCACCCACCCCTTTCTCCCCAAACCACAACCAAACAAAAATCCCCTAATTCAACATTTTGACTGCTTAAAAAACACAACATCCTTCCCTGCAAGACAATTAGGTAATAATAAGAGCCTCAGAGCAGATTTTGATCTTACTAACACCAGTATAAATGAAGTGTCACTTTCTAGACTTCAGCAGATTTACAGTTAACTGAGATCAGAGTAAGACCTAAAACACTTCTGGTTTGAGCTGGGATGACCAGCCAGATGCTGCAGTTCTCCATGCAGACAATGTTTGAGCACTGGCACAGATTGCCCAGAGAGGTGGGGAGTCTCCATCCTTGGAGATATTCAAAGCCAACTGGACATGGTCCTGGGCAACTTGGGTGGCCCTGCTTGAGCAGGGGGGTTGGACTAGATGACCTCCAGAGGTCCCTTCCAAACTCAACCATTCTGTGATTCTGTAATGACTGCTTATGGATTTTCTGCTCAGTCAGTGCTATCCTGTCATTACAGACAGACCTAAAGAGATTCCACTTCTTAGCCCAAATAACTATGGAAATGCTACAAAGGGAAAGCCTCATATTGGTTTCCCATCACTGGGAAAGGAAAGATACCTCTACCCCTACCATCCCCATCAAGTCTTTCTTGAGTCACTATTCTAGCTGGTGATGTTGACCCACCAGTCAAAATAAGTGCTTTTCACTTCCAAAGGCAGAAAACCCCACAGGCAAATGTGTTTCTGTGTCCGTCTGCTGTGGGGCTGCCACCTGTGAATGCAAGGTGTTTAGCCTGGTTTCCTAAGGAAATGAGGCTTATGCCATCTGCCTGCTATCTCCTCCTCACCCAACAAATAGCTTTTAAAACCATTTCTAATTTTACCAATGTTAAATGGAGATAATTAGATGTCAAAAAATAATGTTTGAACACAGACCAAACAGGTAGGGCTAAAGTGAGAGCTCAACATTTGCAATCACTTTGTCCTGCTTGCTGGTCCATCATCTCCATTTACTGACTGGTGCACAGCTGTCAACAAACAGCCCCAGCACGAGGCATTTTTCATCCATGGATCTGAGCATACCAGGAGACATGTTCAGGGGGCTGGAAGAACTAATGGCATTGAAAGAGTAAATGTGAAATAAGGGGAACAAGGGTGTCTACATCTGGGGTAGGCAGAGTGGGAATGCAGGACAAACATCCAGAGCAAATCAGACTTTTTATACTCTATTGCTCAATGGAACAACTTGTTTACTTATCTCCCAGGCAGCACAGATGTGGACTGATCCATGCTAATTCCCCATAAGTTGCTAATATTTTCTGAATGCTATACCTTAAAATGAAGGATAACTCTTAATGACAGTGCCTGTTAGCCAATACTGCAGTACAGACTGCTGTATCGAGCCAACTGAAGCATAAGAGAGGCTTTAGAGATCATTCATTTCCTTAACACTTGCTTCCCCTTGCTTATGTCCTGTCTTTTAGCCCAGAAGCTCTTTGCTGCAGATCAGGTACATTTAAGTATTACGATGAGTTGAGACATTTGGAGTGATGGAAAAAGGTTGAGCAAATCCAGTCATCCTCTTTTAATGTGCACCTCAAATGTGGCCTTGGTCACTATTGTCTTGTTAGCATGAGGTATCATGGGATCTTTACACAGGATGAAAAGAACAGCTTATTTTGGGGGGAGAATGGCAGGAACTAGGGATCTAAACCCTAGGATTTTATGTGGTTATGGTATGTTCATAGGTGGATAAGGCAAGATAATGCTGATAATTGTAAATCTAAATCCCAGAGAAAAAGGCACATGCCAGAAAAGGCTTTTAAAATGCTATGTCTCCTATATTGAAAGGATGGAAAAAGGAGCAATATCTAAATATTAAAGTTCCCAAGGTGTATCTCACCCCGCTCCATCCCCCCTTCCTTTGGTCCAATTCAAATAGCTGTGTAGAGAAGAAAAGAAGAAAAAAGGAAGGGAGACAATTAATCAAAGAAACTCAGAAAAGTGAGAACATTCCCATCAGCTTCTGCTTTTATCCCTGGTGACACTCTCTCACCCATCCACCAGTCCAAGTGTTAAAACAATTTGCTTTAATACTTTGTTATCACAATCAGCTTTTCCATCGTAACTTGTTTTTTTTCTTGTTTGTTTTCTCAGCGTGAAGCCACAGCAAGGTTTATGCTTAGTTTACAATTGACCTACCCTCTTTGAACATGCCCAGACAACAGGAAACTGGTTTCTCTGGAAACAGGAGCTACGTGAAATCTTTTAGTACTTGTATTCATTTAAAGCTGTTCACACATATTCAACAATAAGGCACCAGACCTTCAGGACGTGATTCAACTTTACCAGGCAAGGTAATGAAGGAGAACACTGCCAGTAACACACCAGGCTGGTAAAATGAATTGGTACAATTTGAATATGAACAAAAGAAAAATCCCAACATCTAAACCACTTAGTCTATGTATAAAAAATCTCTTAGTGGTCATAATAATAAAGCAAGCAGCAGGAACAATCTTGGAGACATTTATACTGTGCATCATGGAGATGTAACGTGATCTTTTTGACGATATGGAGGCAGCATGGCCACATATACTGAAAGCCCCTTTATGAACAACACCACACTAGTCTCTGCTGGGACTAATAAAACTCGTTAAAAATATTCAGGACAAACTGAAAGCTTCCTAATTTCCCATTAACTGTGTTTTTAACTTTTAAAGAGTGCAGTTTGAGACTGACAGTCTGTGTTGGTTACAGTAGACATGGGTGAAGGTGATACCAATACTTGCGGTCCACTTTGTGCTTTAAAAGCAAAATAGGCACATCAGAAGTAAAACACGTACCAGTTTCTCGGGCACTGCCATTCACAGGGTGGTATTAACATAAACCTCTGCTTAAGGTGCTTTAGGACAAAGCACAGGACTGTCAGTAGCAGTGGCTGAGGAATCAGCACAGGAATATTGCTCTTGCTTCCATTGCTGTTGGGACAATAACCTTTAACAAAGTTGTGGGCAGAAAGCAAAGATGGTAACATCTTAATTTATGTGTGCTAAATTAAAAAAAAAAAAACTCTGTCAGAGCTCAGTTTCCTCACATCCTCAGCATTTTTCACCAGATAGCAAGTTTCCTGACTTTGCTGACATTTACCATAAAATTCCACTACATTTGGATGGTCTTAAATCTCATTGTTCCTAAATTGTCTATGATCAAGAACACTTACAGATCTTTATGGTGCCTTCACACTTAAATTAGAACAGCAGGACAGTGCATGGCAGGCAAAAAGAGGTAATGAAGCCATCCTTCCTCATGCTTTCCCATGGGGAAATTCCAGGAGGGAAGGAAAGTTACAGGTTTTGAATAGGCTGGGCAGAAATAATCTTATTTCAATCAGTGAAGACAAACCAAAAGTATTTAGTGTTGAGATATTTTAATTGTGATGACAGAACTGGATTTTATGTTTTTAGGAGGAAACAAAGATTAGTTAGGAAATGGGATACAAGGGTGGAGGGGGATGACAACTAAGGAGAAAAAAGGAAAACAATCAGAAGTTATTGCCATCATCTGATACAGAGAAACAGAGGAAAACCCGGTTATTCAGACATGCACACACAAAATACACACAAACACATACACACACACATATTCATACAGATATTTATATATAAAATAGTAAACAAGCATGGTTCCAAAGTCTCAGGTGAACACTGCTGAAGAATAAAGATCTTTTTGGTAGTAATAATGGCTGGGTTTGTATTTTGGAGGGAAAACTGTTACAACAGTACCATGAAAACTTCAGACAAACAGGACCAACTCAAGGGACACTGAAATGAGAAAGCCTGGTAAGAGGAAACAACGACTCATCCCATCTTTTGCAGAATCCATTTGTGAAGAGAGAACAGAATCAGCTCAATTTAGCTTCATTTGCCAGATCCTTTAAGCATATTAACATCTCTGGATGAATTAGATTGAATTCTGCTGATAGACCTAAAAGTGTGTATATTTGTCCTCATTTGTTATAAGAACATGCATCAGTCTAACTAAAATATACTCAAAAGCTTCTTGAGTTTTTGGGGTAAAAGTAAGGCAATTACCTTACTTAAGTAGAAAAGATTAGAAATAGGATAGCTGTTGGCAAGACTACTAGTTTAGAGTGATATTTTCTTGAGCCAAGGCCAGATTATAGACTGTTTTAGCATTGCTAGTAGATTGCCAACACTGAGGGAGGTGTTGACAATCACAGCTGATCGGAGTCTCAGTTACTTTTCTCCATTTTTTCACTAAAGAAGCCACGTCATTACTGGCAGTTTCTCCACTGCTTTCAGGGCATATGTTTGCAAAATGGCCTCAATATAGTCAAAGCACAGGTACAAATCTGAAATGAGGCAGTGGCTTGGGGAGTCAAAAAAGCCAGTGTCAGCTGTCTTCCCTCCTCTGGGCAAGAAAGTCAGGTGGACTTCCCAGGTACGTCCACTGAAAAAATGCACTGCTCTGCAAAACTACGTGAGCTCTGACACAAGCTACTGTGGTAGTAGCTACCAGAGAGCACAGAGCTCTGCCACTCTGTCTGGCTGTTCTTGGAGTCAAAGTTTATTTGTCCATGCAAAAATTCTTTCTTACCAGGAAAAAAGGCAGTGCATTAAATTCTACAGAAAAATCTCTTTGCCTCATTTTCTCCACTGTAAAAGACCAAAAATCTTGCTACCTCAAAGGATCATTGTGAAGAACCAGGAAAGGTTTTGAGGTGTCCAAAATCAGTCATGGTACATGTTTGAGAGAGAGAGAAACCACAGTCATTAATGGGGCCTGTTCTTGATTTGGTGACAGAAGTATAACTCCAGTAGGGAAGCAGGATTTTTATACTGAAACGTGCCTATAGCCTGAGGCTTTATGTTGCCAGTGTGACTACATCTAAGGAGGCTTTCTTAGACAGTCACAGGCAAAAGGATCCTGACAGCATTGTTTTACTGGATCTTCCCTGATGCAAGGACTCCAGAGTCTGGGCAAGAGAAAAGGGCCTGCAGGCAGACCAACTCCCACCAGAAGAGAAGGAAGACTAGGAGGAATTGCTTAGGTCCTCAAATCCAGTTGCCTCTTGCTGGAGTTCACCATGCCAAACAACCCTGAACATCAACTGATCAAGCCTTCAGATGGAAGCTAGCAAGTTCTTGACCCTTATATTGGAAGTTCATTTCAGATCCTCATTCTTTGACTAATTACAAAAACCCTTCTAATACTTCTAATCCTCTGACTAAATTTTATTCTTCTTAAGTGTCTGCAGCAACTCCTGCTCAGTCCTTAGATGAGCCAAGAATTCAAGGAGCATGATGCCTTCCAACACAATTACCTAAAAAAAAAAATTTGATGAGAGCAAAGCTAAAGTATTTCCTCTGCTTTAAGGACATACTCATTAGTTTCGGATAATCTATGCCATAGATGTTTACAGAATAATATTTTATAGTACGCATCTAACTCCCTGGTCCATTCTCTGTCACTTATAAGATCTGTCTTGCCTAACTCAGTCTTCTCCTTTACAGCCTGTTAATCTTAAGCATGATTTTATTAATATACTCCTGTCAATAAACTGGGAGATTGACCTGTCTTTGAACGATGGTTACTTGACATTAATAACAATATGTACTTTTTGTTTTGTTTTGTTTTGTTTTTTTTTTTTCAGATGACACCACAGTTTACCATCATGGTCCAGGTAATTCTGAAGATTATGCCCTGCACACCTATTATTAATGAACTCTCACTTTTTGAAGAATTTATTGTTTTAGACATACAATGATAAGATAGCAAAGAGAACTGAAAAGATCTTGATTGTGTTACATTTACAAAGAAATGTAATCTTTAAATTTTGAACCTCTGGGTGATTTTATCCACATTAAATCAAGTTTTAAAAATCCTCAAAAACTAATTGTCCTGGTTTCAGCTGGGATAGAATTAATTTTCTTCCTAGTAGCTAGTGTAGTGCTGTGTTTTGGATTTAGGATGAGAATAATGTTGATAACACACGGATGTTTTATTTGTTGCTAAGTAGTGCTTACACTAGTCAAGGACTTTTCAGCTTCTCATGCCCTTCCAGCAAGAAGCTGGGAGGGGGCACAGCCAGGACAGCTGACCCCAACTGGCCAAAGGGCTATTCCATACCATATGACGTCATGCTCTGTATAGAAACTGGGGGGAGTTGGCCGGGGGGCAGAGATAGCTGCTCGGGGAGTGGCTGGGCATCGGTCAGCGGGTGGTGAGCAATTGCATTGTGCATCACTTGTTTTGTACATTATTTTATCATTATTATTATTATTATTATTTTATCTTCCTTTGCTCTCCTATTAAACTGTCTTTATCTCAACCCACGGGTTTTACTTGTTTTTCCCTGATTCTCTCCCCCATCCCACCGGGGGCAGGGAGGGTGAGCGAGCGGCTGTGTGGTACTTAGTTGCTGACTGGGGTTAAACCATGACACTAATGAAGAAGAAGAAATAATTAGTTTTTAATAACACATTCAGTAGTTAAATAGGATGTGATGGCAATACCTCCTGTGTAAAAGTCGACATCACAGCACACAGATGTTTTCCAAGACATTTTGTGAACAGAACTTAAAAAAAGATCACTGTTAAAATCATAAAGCTCTGAAGAAAGCAGAATATCAAATTTGCTTCATTGGTTATTGTTTATATTTTATGAAATCAAAATATTCATGCATGTCCAAAGAGATATGGAACTGGATTATTTAATTTCTCTTAAAGCATCATCCTTGAATTTGTTCTGTAAGGAGAAACAAACAAGTTTTTTTTTGTTGTATTCTATAGTAAACTGAACAATCTTTAATTGATCTGGTACATATTATATCCTTCTAAGAGTATATTCTTCTATGTTATACTATAAATTTGCAGAGCACACAAAGTCTTTGAAATTCTTTGGTCGAATGGGCATAATTAAAAAAATGTGTCCTTAAAATGTGATCAGGAGGTAGAAATGGAATATTTTAAAAAGTAATCAAAGATTCTGTATCTTTGTATCACATTGCTTCTCATCAAAATTAAGACTGAATTAGTTCTGACGTACAAACTATGCTTGATGTTTCCAGTACTGTTTTTTCTCAGCTTACTGAGTTTGTGAGATTTTAATAAACCACAAGGGGGACGTTTTTACTGGAACCCCAACAACTCCACATGTAAAATAAAAGAACTAAAAAATAAGACATTTTTAAAAATTGAAAACCAGAGTGAGATTTGCCATATCCTAGTTTTCATGATAAAATTTTGACAAGAAGTTTGTATTTGTTCTGAGAAATGTTGCGGTGCTTTGGAACAGAAGTTTTCCACTGATGCCTGGAGTGACCATGACAGATAAGAGACAAGCACTGTGGCTACCTTAGAAATAAGACTGAATGTTTTAATGGCCACAGATAATATTTATGGCTCAATGCATTCAGATGTGCCATGAAGCTCATGTTGGAAGGTAAGAAGTGATCAGTGAAGAAAACCATTTTTCCGGTACTCATATTCCAGTCCTGTCAAAACACAGGCAGTATTTATGACACATCTCATCATTTGGCATCTCCCAGGCTTGCTGTGCAGTTGTATGGCCCCTCTCCTGTTATGAGATCCCACCAGCCTGATGATGAGCTCTGCAGGGATGCGAGGCCGTGGAGGCAGACAAGGTCAGAGGACGGCACTGCTGGCGGAGGCTGCCCTGCAGCATGACCTGCTCTCTAAAACAAGCCCCGCTGAAAAGCATGCCGTCACGGAGCACACTACGTACTGCATTTTCTCCTTCATCATACAACTCGATTTATACTGGTTTCTCAAGCAGTCGGGCCAAGAAAGTGCTAGAGACTGGCTAAATGTCAAAGGCTCTCACATATTCATTGCATTCTCCCATGCCTGATCCTGACACAAATGCTTAATTCTGCAGCCCTTGCATAGCCTCAGTACTTTAATAGTGTATGTAGAGTCAAGCTCATGGATGGGTCCTTGTGGGATTGCAGATTTTTGTGCTATTGATATTTCATCTGAAACATGGGAGATGCTAATTGCCAGCTTTGCAGCTTTCCCCTGGTGGCCATACTAAAAATATGTTGCATATTGAAACTTGCAGTGTAGCTACGGCAAAAAAATCTTACAGCAAACAATCCCAGCAAGGAGTCAAAATTCCAGTCCTGTGCAGCAAACCTTTTCCAACAGCTCTATAAATTTTAGTCTATGCAACAGAAAAATCTTCTGTTTATTAAATCTCTACAAAACAGTAAAACATACTCGTCCGTCTTTCTTTTCCTCTTCCCCTTACTTGCCAGTATATATCAGAACTCCCTGGAAAGCTTAAAAGCAAACAATGTGGCTTTCTTAATCAAGAAAAATGCTATAAAACAGCCATTCATGGATAGAAATGTAAGCAGAAATTAATCAGATTTAAAAAATTGCTTTAATAACCATTCACAATAATAAAATCATACATTTAATATTCAGAATCAATTAAAATATAGTATAAATATGGCATTATTGAGAACAGATTCAAGTTCTTTCAGTTATTAATAATTTCCTTTTTTATTTATCTGCCTCAACTGGCTTTTGCTCAGAAGCCTGTGTTAGCACCTCGTTGGCAATTCTAGCAGAAGATTCATGAACCCTCCAGTCGAGGTCTGAGCAGGTCACTGGGAGTCATTCACTTCTTTAAAGTTTGAGGCATGTACAGCAAAACCATACAGGCCTCAGAGGGTATCTGGAGGCCAGAAAGCTAAATACACATGCTGCCAGGCTGATTCCAGTGGAGAACAGTGCGGGTACCATTTTTGTAATTCTCCTCCTAACCTCGGAGCGTGGATGCTGCTGCACAGCGCTACCTCCCTGAAGTGAATGAGCACCACTCCTGGTAATTATGCAGCCCTTCAATCCACTTACTCTTAACTTTCCTTTCCACTGTGCTATATTTGACACAAAATGTTTAATCAGGTTCATTTATCATGACTGGAACAGCCTGACTCATTCCCCATTTATAATTAGAAAGGATTTCATCTAATAAATGCGGAGCGCTCTCAGCTACCGAAGTCAGTTAATGAAGAATTTGCTCAGCACCATGCAAGGCCGAGGGTACATAAACCTATTTTATACAGAATTAGAAGAATACCAGATTTCTACATAAAATTTTCAAAGTTTAAGACAGTTAAATTTTACTTAGGCCCTGTGTATGAGGCCTCAGCCTGGAAATATGGAGGCAGCAGGAAATCATTCACCTGCCTTGGTCATGAAATGGTGGCAGTGAGGGTTTTCTTTCTTTGTTAAGTATTTCCGGGGAAGCCTAATTACTCATTTTCTATCTGTAGACTATTAAATAACATGTTATTTCCTAAGCCGCTAATCCTTAAATTTGCAAGCAGAAAATTACAATTGTAAATTTAATGAAAACTTAACCTACAAAGAACAAGTTAAAAAAAAATTTGACCTGTGGATTGAGTCCACAGGTCAAAATAAAACAATTTAAATATTTGAAGATATCAGACTGGAGACATAGAAAGCTGCCCTTTATGTCTGCAGTCTAAAGCCACCATGCATTTTTTGTGTTTCCTCTTGCAATTATGATGTTGTGTTTGCCCTATGTAATAACCCTGAGCAGTGCAGATTGCTTTAAACTGATTGAGAAAAGGCAGATCATTAACAATTGCCAATTAATTTAAACACTGCATGGTCAGCCCTGAAAAAACTATGCCATGATTCCCTATAATGGAGAGTCCTCATCAGTTCCTATTGTAAAATGAAAGAAGAGAAGTAGAGGGAAAAAGAAAAGCCCAAAAGAATAACGTAAAGAACAATGGGTGAATAATAATGAATGAAATGTCACCACTTCTGTATTCTCTCTGCTTGAAGGCCTTTACCGGGGAGGGAAAGAACTTGAATTGCATGTGCTAAATTTTGAAGTTGTGTAAATTGGTATTTGGCAGCTGATGATGGCTAAATTAGCTGAATATCTTCTATGCTGGTAGGCACTTAACAGAGATGGGGCCATAGCTTTAGCAATGAATGTTATAAAATAGGAAACACTCTGAAAGAATTCATATAATGAAAGTACAAGTTTATACAATATGAATACCTATGAAGACAATAAAATGAAGCACATAGGCTGGGAGGGCAAATTCTTCCTGCTAAGGCTTTTATTTCTTGGACACTTTTAAGGTATTTAGGCACTTCCTGGAAGATGACTGCTTTACTAAATACCAGTTCATTACCTAAATTTGGTATTTGATCTAACTTAATGCATCAGTTAAATGCTTAAAACTAGGTAGGGTGAATATAGGCCATACTATTTCATTTGTAAACTCCAAAGCACGTTAGGTTAAAAAATAAATATCTTGTTATGAAGAGACCATTGATTTTAAGGTATTCTTTGTTAAGTCTGCTATTCAACCTGTTTATTTTATAAATTAAATGCAGTTTTGTATAGTCATTTTCACTGACTAGATATTCTGACAAGTCAATTATGCCCTGCTCTTAAGTTGTTACAGTTATGTCCCTTTCTTTAACTGACTCTCTGACCATAATAACTTCCCCACCTATGGCTTCTTACAAATTCCCGATCTTCACTTCAAAAGATCAGTGTTTCATTATTGCCTCCACCCAGGACAATTATCCATCCATTTCTGTCTTCATTTCTCCCACTTTATCTTCCATTTGCTTTTTTCCAACTATTATGCATTGAACACGTTTCCTGCCCTCCCTCACTGTTGGCCCCTCGCCTCACCAAAGTCAGGCAAATCTCTCTTTCCTAATTCTCAGTGCAAATCTTTCATGTCTATTGCATTGACTTCAGGAGGTAAAGAACAGAATTAAAACCTAGCAGCTAGACAGGTTAAGGTGTCTGCCAACCATTGTGCTACTTCCCACCGCAGTGCTGCCCTGTGTTTGAGCAGCGATTTCCATAAGTGACACCACCCTGAAGGGCCAACTTAATCCAATTTATCCCATCCTAGGGAATGCAATGCTGTTCACACGCTCTGCAGTGCTACTTGGCCTCACCCTCACATCCCAGGAGGTCAGTAAAATCAGGGACCATTAAGGCTTCTTTCTGCAATCCCAAGTCTTTCACCCAGAGTAGAACACAGCGAAAACTTGCCTCTATATACTGCATACACGTGCTGTAAAGCAAATTATTCAAAAAGAGTATAGAACGGTTATCTAAACTTTTCATTTTAGTACAGTAAAAAACCCCATGCAATTCATAATTGATATAACAAATATGAATTATATACTGTAGGTCATTCCAGTTGACAATATTTTAAATAATTTAATATAACAAATCTATGTATAGTCATTAGAACACACAAATTAGTCCTTCATTTGAATGCATTGCTCAGCTTTATAAAGCTGTACAAAACATTTGTAGAGAAATGGAAATATAAAACCTTGCAGATTTTCCCTTGCAATGAGCACCAAACAGGCAGGGACTTGAATTATAAGCGAGTGCGGTGACATATGCTAATGGATTTGTCATCAGGAGATAATGCAATGCCATTAACTCATCTCATTTCAGATTCTAGCAACTGCATGTCATGGTAGGTAACACAAGCTGCCTCAAGATCCCAGAAAAAGAATCCAGAAGGAGAACAAGAATTTTTAAGACTATGGCTCATGGGTAAATCTCATCTATGGTCAGCAATGTCTACTTTAACTTTGTTGAATTTCATGTTTAATGAGTATCATATTCAAGAATGAGTAACTTGACTCACTAAGTCCTCTTAACTCTATTGAGAATGAATACAATTAGTTGCATCCCATTATTTTTGTAGAATAAATATGCACAGGGAGGAAAGAAAGCTAATTTCTACATGTAGAAACTCAAAATTATCAGAATTACATCAAAATTTGAGATAAAAAAATTGCTTTTCATACAGCGTACACAAGCTCTCCTTTAGGTTGCATCTAAAACCCACTTCTGACAAACATTTAAGGAAAAGAATAATTGAATTCATATATATTCTCACTAAAATCAATAATATTAAACACACGGAAAGAGCTGCTCTTCACACAATAAAATTAAAGATAATTTCCTCTTTAGTATTTGCCTTAATAGCATTATTGTTCATTTAATGTAAATATTAGAACAGTAGACCATAAAGACATGCATAATATTGATTAAAACTTAAGCTACTATAAATGTAGTCCAAGGGAATCTGTAACAATTTACAGCAGCTAAAGATCTTCCTCACTGATACCTCTACTATATGTTTATCTCTATCTCTTAAATATGTAATTATGTACTTATCCAATGGACTGGAATGACTTGCAACAATTCTAGTCTATTGGATAAATAGGAGTTCGATTTAATATAAGAAAAATACAGCTTCTATAAATTTCTTTACTTACTGTGTAAATGTGTTTACATCAGCTATCAGAAAATAAAAGTTGGTGACATTACAGTAGGCAAAAAAACAGGTATCAGTGCCTTTGGGCTTTCAAATAGAAAACTCCATGTGTATGGTTCTGCTGACTCCCAGATGAGGTCCAGTGATAAAGTAAATCCAGCTTTAGGGTTCTAGTACCAGATCAAAAATGCCATAGCCATAAGACACGAAGCACTGATCCTGTATTAACACACATTGTCATTTCAAATGTGTAAAAATGTTTTTGATGGGTTAAATTCTAATGGAAGGCTTTTTTTCCCAGATCAGGCATTGGCTGGCCAGGTACCTTTCTGCAAGCATAATCTGTCTTAAAACCAGCATAAACTCATTAGTGTTTGCTCTTGCTAGACCAGCAGAAATGCAGTTGTGTACCTGCTCTGGATCAAACATCAGCTGCCAGATGACCTGGGAATGCACAAATCTGGCAGGAGGGAGCAAACAACCCTTCCTTGAAACCCGTCTTGGACAAGCTTAAATTAATTGTACATTTGAACCATCCCACTCATCTCCACTGAGCTACTGACACAAAGTACCAGCAGGTTCAGGTATCACTGCGTATACAATGGCCAGCCTTAAAAGAATCCCATAGAGAAAAAGTATTTTCCAAAAATTACTTTAAGTCATCATTTTTTAAAAATGTTACTAATTCTGCATGATTGGCAAAACATGGGAATTGCAAGCTTTATCAGTTTGTAACAGATTGGGCTGTATTGTAACAGATTGGGCTGTATTTAAACATAAACCTACATTTTCAGACACCTCATCCTGTAGGCAGGAATATTAAATTGAGCCCTGATTTCAGGTGTGTTTATCACCACTCAAACTCAGTTTTTCCAATGTCTCAAAATTTTGGTACTAGTAGTTTCAAAATAATAAAATGAAGTTCATTAGAATAAAGAAGTCTTAGAGTTTCCATTCCCATTTCAGATTTTACTCATTTGGTACCAATACATTAAGGAGAATATTGCCGAAAGTCAATATGAATAATCACATTCATTTTTAATTAATTAATACTTGGTTAAACACGGATATCTGAAGGCACAAATATAGATCTGTATGTTTGCTGCTAATTATTGAAATCAGTCACTAGTGAAAGCAGATGTGCAGAAACATTTTCAGCATATTTTTCTACTGCAATTTTCCTACTTTTATTTGCAAATTATTTTTTTAGATTCAGTATGAAGAATAGCAACTTGATACCAAAGTCCAGCTCCAATAATAACATGAGTTATTAATAGTGAGAAAAGTTATCTCCTTCCTCACTATTTTTCACATTTAATGCCGAACTTCCAAGAACTTGCTTGGGCTACAGAAACTATCTGTTCATCTTTGGAAGTGGTCTATCAGGGCTGACATACAGAACGATGTATTAAAACCCAGAACCACCTAAAGCCAGGGTGTATCTAAAATCTGGATAAGGATATCATTCTTAACTGTGTACATCAACAGAGATGCAGAAAGCTTTGGAGGAATTTAGACGGCTGGAATCTGTGTAACACAAGCTCCACAGCCACTGAGACACAACAGCCTACTACTCGGTGACCAGAACCACTCCAAGTGTCAAATCTTGGTCTTGCCTAAGCAACCACCTGCTTGTTTCCTGATGAAGATTCAAGGATTGTAATGGATTCAGAGGCAGGGCGGGCTACCTTACCTTCCTCAGTATACTGATACACTCTGTTCCAGCAATATCAGGTACCTGCTCTTTTCATGTATGTCTTAGAGCACACTGTGGGGGGAAGGAGGCTGGAAAATTGGTGTGCCTAGTCCAAGGAGAAATGGAGTGGGAGACAGTCCTACAGGTCATAATTAGAGCTGCTGAAGAGAATGCAGTTGTGGGCTAAAAGGAACTAAAGGAGTTAAACTTCCTTTTCAGTCCAACACAAGCAGCTAACACAAGAAAGAAAACACCAAAGTCTTACTTTATAGACACCTGAAAAAGGGGACAGTGGAGTTTGGAGCATGCAGTAGGGATGTGGGTAGGGGTTTCTGCTGGAAAGTTGAAGGGCAATCGGAAAAAGGGCACAGAGAAACTTTATGTCACTTGTTGTTTTGAAGTGCCCTGTCTTCTGCACAAACTTATATGAATCTTCCTTTAATTCTAACCCATGCAACTGACATGAAAAGTGCTGGTGTCCTCCAAACCCTATATGCCTACCATTTAATCAGATATTTTTAGATGGAAATCATATTGGTGTTAAGTGGAACCTCTTTCATACCCTTGGCCTGCGGCTTTTTAAAGTCACTTAATGTCTCATAACATGCTGTTTCAACTGAATTAGGAAAAGGAAAAAGCTGTGGTTTTTTAAATAGTTGAGGCTATATTACTTTCTCCAATATACAAGTCAGAATATGTTAAATATTAAGTTACAGTATAGGAGTTAAGGCCCTGGTGTAAGCCAGCCTATATTTTTTCATAATACCACATGGAATTCTCTGTGTAGTCATAAGATTTGGTTGCCTGCTCACATTTTAGTTGCTTTCTATAATAAAAGCCCAAGTTCCCTAAATAACCCATGAGGAGCAATGAGTAGCTCCTCACATAGCAGTGATAAGGAGATGTAAGTAGTAGGTCTCCAAGCAGATCTTGTCTGGCAAACTTGAGCAGATAATAACCAACAAGACTCCTTTAATGCTGAGTCCTTTAATGCTGGCATTACTGAAGTGCTTATACAGGTTGTTAGAATTTCCATATCTTACAGGTTATCGAGGAAATGCTTCTAATGCCACAAGGACTCGACAACTGCTGCAGTATCATTTTCCAATTCACCTTGAATTTGTATTTTAACAGAGCTAAAAATACAGTATGTAAGTTAAAACCTACTGGAAAAATAAAAAGTTGATCATCTTTTGAAGGTCAGGTCAACAATAGGTAATATTCTAGAAAAAACCAGCTTACTAAAAATAGGGAATGCAGAGTAGATAATATACCAAAACAATTATAAATAAGAATTGCGTGCAGCAAAACATGGTCTCCTCCTTAGCATCTTCAACTCTGAATGCCACAAATGTATGCAGTTTTAAAATTCTCAGTTTGTTAAAGTGAATACAATATTTTATAAAAGAAATGCTTGGTGGAATGATCTTGTTCATTTAAGTCCTCGGTTTGTTCAACAAGGCCCAGATTCTGCAGTTGCCCACAAATAGACCGGCTTATGGACCTGTGAGGACTTCTTAAGTCTTTAAATAGGGATCTGATTAGATGTAGGTGTCCTTCCAAATATCCACCACTTGGAGGACTGGAGCCCAAATGGAAACAAAACAGGATCACTGAAAATAGTGTGAATGTCACAATGTTGTAATATTAATCATCAGAACTCACATTGCTGTTACACAAAAATACACTTTAAAAACCAAGATGCTATTTTATTACACAGCTCCTTCAATCACAGGCTTATTGAGACTACTACAGATAATTTTATGCTATAGGCACCTGAGCACTAACAGACTGATAGAACTCATATTAAATAAGCAGTAGATACATTGCATAGAAATAAGCACCAAAATCAATTGGGATTGATTAGACCTTAAGATTACACAGAGATTGTTCACTCGTCTCACATAAGATACTGAACATCTGTGTGGCACTATTAGATGTGTGATTTCATATTATAAGTGTATAACCACTTTTCATCATTAGCTTCTGCTGGTCTACTTGTGAAATGTTGACCTAAATGACAAATTATTCCTCAGTTTGTCTTCATGAAAGTTATCAGGTTCCTTCATTAAGTAGTATTTTCATTTAAATAATGCTGTGTTGTAAGAAATAGATTTCCCTTTAAGAATCAAAGTTATTGAAAAATAAACTGGAGATTATGAGAATGGGTCAATACATCTGTGGGCATGTTTGATGCTTCATAATATATTTTCATAATATATATAATCGACGGTTGGACTAGATGATCCTAGAGGTCTTTTCCAACCTTAATGATTCTATGATTCCATGATTTTATTAATTACACACTTTCTCAAGGAACTTAATAATAATTATTCTAAATAAAACATAGGACACCATAGGAATATAATAAGCAAAAATTGCATAAAAGGTATCAAACAATTCAGACTTGCTAATGACAGCACCGTAGAAGACCCTAATAGGTCGCACTTAATTATGAATGAGTTCAATAATGAAAGCAGACAATTTAAATAATTACATAGAAAATGAAAGAAAATCTAGTTTTAAAGCACACATCACGTACACTGGAGCAAAACAGAAACACTTCACTAAAAAAAAAAGTTGAATGAAGTCAAAGAATTTTTAATGCAGTTTTTCCTTTCGCAGCTGAATTGAATGTCTCAACAAATCTTTCAAAAATCCACTCAGATGTTTTTGTCACGAAAAGGAATGGTACATCATGAATCTGTTAAACATATCCTTCAGAAAGAGAAGGAACAAAAGTTTTATTTATGACAGCTATGGTGAACATTTTTCTTGAGACACTGTACCATTAGGAAGCTGTTACTATTTCTGTGCTTTCAAAACCATTCTATTTAGAGACAACAAAGTGTCTGAGTCATTTTCTCTGTGCATCTGTGCTTCTTGTCTCACCTAGTACGTTATTGGGGACATTTTTATCTCTAGGAATATTGAGTGAAAACAGGTTTAATTCCGGAGGAGTGTCCTTCCCTCCTGTAGCTTGCCTGTAGGTCATTCGCCATCCAATAATAGTGTCTTTCTGAAGGTAATACTAAATCCTGTTCTACATAATGTGATGGTCTAAAGATCACCATGAAATTAGGTGAGGAAGAAGATTTATTCTCAGAAACATTATCATCAGATGGAAAAAGAGGTACTGAGAAAGGAAGATAATACTGGTGGTTTTCCCCACTCCCCAAAAGATAAGGAACATATTTTGTTTTCATTTACAGAATTTTGGCCCTACAGCTGGGGACCTGTCCCACAATGAGACACATTAGCTATTGTGATCAGACAAATAATACATGCAGATACACTCAGTACCTCTGCTCACTTTTTTCCTCAAAGCACTGGCTACTCTGCTGTTAACGGCCTCCTGTGACTCCCAGGTCCGCGGACCAGGCAGTACGACTTTGCTGATGTGAGTTCTTTCAATCCAATACAGTCATCCCTGCTCCATGGTCTTTTACGTGGCTCTAGACGTGGCCTTAAGCACAAGGAACAGCATTTGCACCTTTAAAAGACTGCAATCTCATGGAGTGCCATTCCCTCTTCACCCTCTCCTATTAACAGTGGATGAATCCAAAAGAAAGAGATATAACAAGCTATCAAGTTGGAAACTATTTTTTAACAAGGCACTTTCCAGGTTTTCCACATGGTGTCAGTGGATCCTCTCACTTTTTTCAAAACAAGAAGTTAGATTAATACATTTGCAAACTCATCTATGTTGTCACATTTCAATTGTACACTGAATCTGTAAACACTACACAGATAATATTTTTATCACTGATGCTTTGCACCTTAAAAAATTATGTTTGCACTTTAAATGAAGAATTTGTTATTAGTCATCTTCTTTAAAAAACATATTTGAGTAAACACTTCTCTTTAGTGCCTAGCTTCTCCCTCTTAACCAGATCTCCCTATTTCTTAAGATAGGCAAACATACAAAATAAAGAATATCCTTCTTTAATATAATCAGACTAGCACTGAACAAACCCTACATCCAAAATACAATCCATTGACAAAAGTGTTACTGTTTTCACACACTCAAGAAGTCCAAAATAGATGTTTTACTTTAATTGCACCAAATCAATAGGCTGTTCTGCAGAACATTCTTATTGATTTATGACTCATGACATACATTACAACCACAGCTATTTTTAGTGTCTCACTAAAAAGGAAGTACAACTGTGTTCAGAACACAGGCAGTACAATAATCTGTGCATCTCAAAGATTAAGCATGAATTTTAGATTTACTTTTTATTAAAAATGAATTGCAGTGGGTTTCTTTATATTAAAAAAAATTGCAAGTTGTCCTTTTAAAATAGCATTTAAAGTGGCATTCAGTGAATATATGTTGCGACTTCAATACTTGGGCTTTCAAGAACTTGTATGAAGAGCAGGACAAAAGGATTGTAATGTCATTTACTACTTTGCCTGCATATGGCAGTGTGCTCTGGCAGCACACTAAGCCACCTAAACAGTATCCTGATGCCACATTTTCCTGCTGGCAATGCCCAAGCATATTTTCTTTTAAGGATAGGCTGTACCTGTATCAAGGGTCTACCTGGCTATCTGGGTGGACAGCACAACCAGTCTTAACCACGGTCCTAAGATGCCCTTCAAAAAGCAGTTTTGATACACTGACTGTTACCCACATGCTAATAGCCTACACTTCGCTCCATAATCTTTATATAGGGCTTACTGTTATAAAAAGTAGTAATATTACTGTAATACTATTTATTCCTGCCTTTAGCCACAAACAGTAGTGACCTAAGAGCAACGGTCACCAGAGGGCAGAGGAGGGAGAACCTCCTTTCCCACAGATAAATTCTTACCCTTAACAGACTCTAGAGAATCCTGTGGAGAAAGATTACAGATACGCTTGCTAATGTTTTTATTTCTTGTCTCACTTTTTTCTGTTCTGTCTAAGCTGGCTTCCAGTGAAATCTCTGAAATCAAACACATATGGAGACACTTGCTTAGATTTATAAGAAAGACCTTTTTCTTAGCCATAAAGCCCTTCAGTTTGGAATGCACTGCCCAGTCAGTCGTCACCACCAAAGCAGATAAAATACATCTTAAGATTTCTTTTTTGAAGATTGCAGAGCACAGAAAATCTGGCCAATATATGGCAAGATGCAGGAGTCAAGCTGGCATCCTGCCTGATGCTTCTCCTAAGTCTTCAGGTTGTGCTTCCAGGAATAGTCCCACTGGCCGTGAGGGACAGGCATTTGTTCTCACGTGCAGTCCTCATGTTACAGTGCTTCTGGTCCCTTCAGGCAACCAAATACTTCCCAAACTGACCATCACACACATACCAAAATCATGCATACATACTTCTGTCCTCTAGCATGCCCAATGGTAGCACCTAGCTCAAACAGACGCGGTCAGCTCCAGCTGCACCAAAATACTAATAAACTACGGGCTGACACTGTACCATCGCAGAAGCTGTCAGGAGAATCAAATTTTTCAGAACTCTGCAGTACCACTAATTTTGATTTTTAAAAGGCACTCTGATTAGAGTCTTCTTGTGTGCATAATAAGTTTAAAATAAAACACATACCTTTGCAATTTCTGTAGCTGGAAATTATAACAGGGGAATCATTAGTACTACTTTTAGTGTACAGAAAGTGCTATTATGAAGTATAAATATAATCTACACCTTTAATTCTGTATGCAGTACATCATTTTTCAATTTTTTTTTAAATAGACTATCAGTCACTTTGCAAGAACTAGGAGGCATAGATTTATGAATTGATAACAGATCACAGACTATTTTTCTTCTAGGTTAGTGTTGGAAAATCACTTCTATTCATAGCCTGCATGATAGGAATTAGTGACCTCAATAAGTTACTGAAAAATCCATCCAGTGCTGAAAAGCCACTATTGCCACTGTTATTATAATTAGTCTTACCATTACAACTCACTGTCAGGCTGCACCCAAAGGGAAATGTAGGGCCTGATCTAAAGCCAGTAAAGGAAATAGAGTGATAGTGGTATGTTTTCTGTAACATAACTGTGACCAATATTTATACTTCGTGGCCACATTTTTCAAAAGTAAGCACTTAAAGGAAGGCACCTTAGTCTGTTTCTACATTTTCTAAAATTCTGAGCATTTTCCAACTCCAAAATCTAAAGAAATTTAGTACATGTAAAAATTAGGGGTTCGTTCAGGAAGGACTACTGATACTTAATTTGAAATATCTGTTATTGAATAGTCAGAATGTTTCACTGATTTACTTCAGATTTTTTTTATAGAACGGAAATTTCTGAGAATAAAAATGAGATACAGTATAAATTAACGTCTGCAATACTCCAGAACCATGGAAGGTGAGCTGTACCCCACTGGTGTATCCCATAGCAGTGTTACCTACTTTGTATATCAATCTGAGGCTTAATTTTTCTCAGTTTCTCTGGGATATAGCTTGACTTATATTTTCTAACAGAAAAGAATTACAAAGCAACATCCAAAAGGTATAGATATTCCCAAAGGTTTTTGATGAAAGGAATAACTTTGTGAAAACTGAATTGACATTGTAGTGCTACAGTCTTTAAATCCATAACACAGATTGATTGGTCAAAAGGTGGATAACACTACTATTAGTAGAGCTTTCCAATGAAACTGCTACATGCAATGGCATGAAATTACCTTCAGAGTGAAATGCAAAATGAACGTATAAGAATAAATTAACTGTATAAAGTCTAAAGTTAGTCTGCCGTGAACTTTCTATACAGCTATATACATTCCATCATGTATGTGATGACGATAATATAGAAGAATTGTATCAAAGCATGTGTAAGACAAGCAAAGAAGTCACTGCCTTGGAGTACTGTCAGTTATGAACCCTGAGTGAGTACAGAGTGAGGAAAAGGAGAACTTGTAGAGGAAGAAAGTGGGAGGTTACTACTGCTTAGAGAAAACCACGGGCATTTAACATGCAAGGTGGAAACTCCTGGCACTGGTGTCTGCAGCAAGGGGAAGCAGGGCCATGTCAGTGGCAAGGAGTAAAAGTTGGAAAGGATACATTACACAGCTCAGAGCTCCAGGAGAAAGAAAACAAAAATATGTGGTCAGCACTGTTTCCAGTTTGCTCCGTGCAGCAAGAATGGAGCAACCTGAAAAATTCCTGATCCCAGGAATTAGAAATGGCTGTGCAATTGCAGTATACTATATGCAGATCATCCCCTTCAACCAGAAATTTCCAAGTGAAGAAAAAGAAAATCTAAAGCTTTTTATAGGAAACTTAAATGATGCTGGAGTTTTTCTATATTTTTCTATCTTTTCTGAGGGTCAATGTATGAAAACTCATTTGAATTAAAATAAAATAACACATCCTTTTCAGCTCATTACTCGATCACAACCCAAAGTACACTAGCATAATAAAGAAGTGATTGTAAGCTCTTTTTTTTTTTTTTTTTTTTTTTTGTGCAGCTTTGTACACTCACTGTGTACAGCAGGAAAAGCATTATTCTTGAGTGCATCCTAAAACAGCATTCATTTAGAATAGCACATACACAAGATATATAATTTTGCATTCCTCCCATGTTTGCAAATGGAAGCAAAAAGAAACACACCAAGGGAGAAAATATGATTCACTAAAACCAGATCCCTGTCTTAAAGACCTCACAACTTATATAGTAGATCTTGCAGGCAGTGAAGGCTATAACCTACCTTAGGACCTTGGGAAGGGAATAAAACCAAGGTCTCTGGAAACAGTGTCTTTCACATCTTTGGAATGTATTTTCCAAATTTAACAGGCACAGCTCAAATTCACTGTAGAAAATATACTGGGACAGCACAAGTTTTCATACACAGTGAAAATATGAGCAAAATAGAAAAACTACTGTCCTAGATTATTGACATAGTTTGGTCTGCTTTAAAAACTGGTTTCTCTAAAGCTGGGGGGGCGGGGGGGAAGGTACGTTTCAGTTCATTTGTGCTATAAACCAGACTACTCAGGAGCTAATAATACAACATGCCACTGCAGATCTTACAGTCAGATTATGACGTCCCCTCACGCATGGCTGAGCTGTTTCTCTCACAAGTAGTTCTCCACGAACAAAGATGGATGACTTGGAAAGACACTGGGCTTTGTGTTTATCTCAGATGAGGGTAATCACAACAGTGAAGTCAATGGGATTACTGTACTATTAAACGGGCGGGAGAGCAAGACGCAGCTTCCTGTAGGCAGCGTACAAAGTGGCATTTTAAAGCCACGCTTTTAATTCATCAATTTCTTTCGCTAATCTGGAATCATTTAGTGATTTTTTTTCCTCCCCTCCCCCAAGCATGGCTGTGTGTCACCTTACTTCCTTACTTTAAATGCCCCAAAGTCTAATTTAGCATCACCGAAGCTTGGTTAGCTCATCAGCTGCCGCTAAGCAAACCTCTGCATGCGAGGTGCCCCCAGCCTGGCCCCAGGGGCCGCAGGCTCCCTCTGGCACTCCAGATGTGGCCTAACTCAGCATCAGCAGCGCAGAAAAATGTTTCTGTGTCCAGTCCCCTGCACGGCAGGAAGGTCAGAGAGTGGCACAGGACCCTGTCATTACCTGAATATATTTCCCCTGCTGCTGTGGGTTTACAGGGACTGTGGGAAGCCGTGCCGGAGGAATGATGGAGGGCTTTTAGTGAAGTGTGTGGAGTGGCAAGAGGGCTATGATACAATGGGCATTTCAAGTGCAGCAAACAAAGAAAAATTGCATTTTCATATCAATGGCATTTTAGAGAAAGGAAACAGGCAAGAGAGACAAAGAAAAGAGGGCATATTTCTGCCTGGTTTTGAGCTTCCAGAAGAGGCTCCTCCATTTAAAGATGTGGTGCATAAGAGAAAGCACCATCACATTTCCTGCTAATTATCCTACCGTGTGCACTGCACTGCTGCCTGCTCGCCTGAAGCGGTGTGATGGGCTGGCACCGGGGAAGCAAGCCTCATCTTTAAATCGTCTTTAAATTGAGATGCAAAGTCTTTCATAAAGATATGCACACGTTCTACCAGAGGTTCTGAGCCCTAATAATGTTTGCTAATACAGTAACGAAAAAAATTCTCTCTGCTTTAGGGATTATCAGGTGAAATTCTGTGCTTAGAGATATGCATAAAGTTGGACTACTTGATTAGAATGGTTCTTCCTAGTTTTAAATATCTATGCAGCTACCTCTCATCCTCTATGTAGAGTACATAGACCAACTAATGCATTTTCTTAACTTAAGATTAATTGATAAAACTTTTCAAAGAGAAATTATTTACAGTCTTTGAAAAATAATACATATATTGGAAAGCATCTGGTTTTAAAATCAGTAGGACAATGGATATTGAAGAGTGTTTGCTTAAAGTTCTCAAAGAAGAGAAGAAATTTAAAAGAGCTACCAGAGCTACATAGAACAATATTTAGAATAAATTATTTAGCTGGCATTATAAGTTATTTACATGTTAACATACATCAGTGTGTATTCTTCTTATATTTTCTACAATATGAGACTTAATGTGTTTTGGAGGGAGTTAGAGGCACTTCAGGGGAGTGATATGCCTACCATCACATCCTGCCTTCACCTCCTCCCCCTTTGCAACCAGAAGGGTACTTACAGGGAGTGTGTGCAGGTAGCTTGAACTCACATCCCAGGCTCTGTGCTGGGACAGCCAAATGACTACTTCACTGCAAATCCCATTTTGGCAGTCATGGCACAGGCTTCCCAAGGGATTTATACCATAAGTTTAAAACCAATTGTACCTTCTGCAGCGCTAAAGATGATCTAATGCTTGCTGATAGTGAACTGTGCATTGACATATTCAGTCATCTGAAAAGGAAGGATGGCCTTGCAATTAGGATGGGATGGGACTGGATAAGATATGATACAATGGGATAGGAATGGAACCAATAAGAGATGCTCCCAATTTGTGCCCATTCCTGTAACATGGTTGCAGAGCACCTGCAGGAGATTCAGCAGTATCATCATCTGAATTTAAAAATTGAAAAGCTTAAGATTGTAACTTATTCCTAGTCAGGCAGAAAATCTGGGCAACGCTGAAGACTGAGCCTAGCCCTCCAAATTCTGCACCTGCATCCTTACCATCAACAGGTTGATTTCTAGAAATACATTGCAGTGGAACAATCTTCTATGCTAAATATAATTTTGAATTTTGCATGAGACTTCAGAAATCTTAGTGATTCTGCTGAGGTCTTGTGGTAGCATACTAGTATGGGCTTTTTTGAAAGGTGTATGTATTGAGGGGCTTTGTGGATTCTTTCTGGCCTTGGCCTCATGGGAAGGTGCATGTGTCTCTTTGCAAATGAATGAACAATAAAATCTCAGCTGTACAAAGCAGTGGAGAGGAACAATACTGCATTTCCCCCTAGGGAAGAACTACATGCTTTTTCTTTCTTTCTTTCTCTAATTTCTATAGGTTTGCAAATGCCTGTAAGCCCCATGAGTTCCTACTACTGCCTTTCTCAGCAACTGGCTTACCACCGAAGGAATCTGTGGCAGGAAGTGTTAGCTAAGTTGTAATGAATCCCCAAAGGCACAAATGACATATGCCACCATTTTCAGCATGTTTTTTTACACCGGGGGGAAAACAGTTGTCAAGAGCACTTCTGAAAAGTAATTCTCCATCTGAGATTCCTGGGTTACAGGTAGCTGGTCAAAATAGTTTCCTGATAAAAAAATGTTCTTTGCATGACACACGCACTCTCTGCCTGTTTCCTGAGACTTGTCCACAGTTTACTGAACTCCCTGCACACAAAGTATTAACAAAACTATCATGACATTTCTCTTATTAGCTGATGCTAGCGATATATGGTCCCTAAAGCTCAGCACACAGCAGAAGCAAAGCTATTTTCACCCTTTGGGTTATTCCACACTATAGGACAGTTTGCCTTCCCCCTTAACCGTCACCATAACTTTTTAATAGTTTGCATGTGGACTGCATCCTGGGACCTCATGATATATGGACACATGCAGTGGTCGCTGCCTTTGATGATCACACCTTCTGCTTCCCCTTTCCTGTGCTACAGGCAATGGCTCACGTGGCATCTTGCCCAGGGAGCTGGACACGTGTGGAGGCTGCCGTGCATGCCAAGCCTCAAAACACATTTGAAAGGAGAGCGGGGAGCCGGCCAACATGCTGGGGTCTGTGGGCAGAGGTGGGCACAGCCAAAGGGGAAACAACCACCGGTGTGAGACTGGGCTGTGTTCCTGGGAAGGAGCACATGATAGCACAGGAGCTGTGTTATAAAAAAAGGTTTCTGTTTGTGTTAAGAAGAGGACAACATATGGCTTGGTAATTGCCTTCAAATCAACTCTTGACTTGGCAGGGTTTAGCTAAACCAAATCAGTCTTTCGGAGGTTAGGCCAAGAGCTGCTTAAATTTCGCAGGCCATGTTGCATTTCATACGATACCTATTTATAAAATCCTAGCTACGTTTGTAAAGTTAGCATAGAAACAAAACTTCTGGAGATCAACCAACTTTACAGGAGCCATCTGTGTCCCTCCCCCCCTTTAAACTCAGACCACAATTTCAGCAAGTTTTTTAGTTCAGTATGCACGTGAAATAAAACTCCAAATTTGAAGGCCTCCAAACTTTTGTTGGTGCTGCCTCACATCCAGGCTGACATTTGCAGTATTTTATCTAATGAGAGAAGCCAAATTCTGAAATTTTTACCAACAAGATGTAGGATTTCTGAAGCGATGCTATTTCATGTTAGCCTACTGGGCTGCAGAGTTTGCTCTATAATTATTCAGTTCAAACTTGTTCTTGTGTACCTCGTATAAAAGAGAGAAAGACTTATTTATTCATCCAAAACCATTCTCATCTACAGGCTAGAAGTTGTGTGCAGAGATGAATGCTGTTACCAGAGATACTGAGCTGAAGTCATTGCTCTCAAAAGATCTGACCAAGTAGTTATGTTTTAGACTGGGGTTTATGTACACATCATGCTTTTCCCAGCCATATTTGTCTGCTCTGTTTTCTTATTATGGTGGTGAGGTGAAATGTATAAGCATTCTGCCTTTGTCAGTACTTCACAGAACAAGACAGTAGGATTTTTGCATATCCCACTTTGCTGTCTGCCTGCAGTAACAAAAGCACAGGGCAGTGAGGGAGGAAAACTGCTTATGTGCATGCTTTTGCTGTCTTTAAAGAAGTTGAGCAATGGTTTCCTGCAGTAACTAGAACTTGAAAAAACAAATAAACCATAAATCTGTTTAAAAATCAGCCCTGCAAGCTCGTGCTCTTTCTGCAAACTGCTTGTTAGATCCCTGACGAACCCACTGAACAGCTTTTGGATTTTATGTACTGCGGCCCCTCTTCTAGGAAAAGGCAATTGAGGCAACTCTTTATAGCTTGTCAGATGGCTGCGTGATTTTCTGTTAAATAGACACAATGCCCACCCCAGCTTCAAGATGTCAGCTCTATGATGCCATCAGCATCTGCATCTGATCTTTTTGAAGTCTATATGAGTTTTATCACTCAAATTCTCTGCTGAAAGGATCAGCTCTCTCAAGAACAAGAGACTAGAAGGGGGAATAGATTGCCTTCCCAATTCACCATCAAAAACAACAGGAAATGATTAGCTTCTGACAGCTTTGAACAGTTCAATAACTAGGCTGATTTGTTATTACTGCTGCTATTCCTCCAAAAAGAGCACTTTGCCTCTTGCACCTTTTCCCTTTTCTTTCTTTCTGTAGCTGAGTAAGTAAGCAAATGAGGAAAATAAGCCTTAAGTATGAATGCCTGATCTTCAGTGTCAATAGTACTGGTAGCACATATTTATCTACTGCATTGTGTTGGCATTTATCCATTAGAGAGCATTAAGGAAGAGAACCATGCAAGCCCAGGGAATACTAACTCTGCAGGCAGCCAGACCTGTTCAGCCATGAGATGGGCAATGGCAATTACAGAGCTGCCTCAGGTGAGGAGTGCTCATTTAACTGAGCTCCCCGTGCCCCGTGTGCTGCTTGGCACGGACCTCCAGACATTTGTGTCTCTTTGTCGTGCCCGTGCAGCTGGCAGCTGTTAAAACAGGGACGCAACGGCCTTTCTTTCTGTGACCTTTTGGGCATCTTGTCCCCCTGCTCCTCTTCCCCTTGATTATGTCTGCAGCCCAAAGCTAAGCTGTCCACGATATCTCCAAAGCACCTCTTATGTTGTCAGCTGACGTCCAGTGGAAGGACTGCCTCAGTGTCTCCAGCAGAGAGGGAATAGATGTGTGCATGATGGAAAGAACACCAACCAATTTCTGAGGTTTTACAGCCTCAGAAATTTGTCCCTCACTAAATAGAGTCATATTCTCTGCTGCAGAGCTTACATGAACCCTGAACCACACTGGCTAATGCAAATTTCCTCTAGCCCAGTGCCCTTCCTGCCCGCTAGATCTCAATGCCTATGAATAGCTAATGTATTCCACAGGAGCAGCCACAGGAAAATAAATTAATTTAAACACTAGCAAGGACTCCAAAGAAAGAAATACAGCCAACAAGGCAGCAATTCAGACCTCATTCTTCTGTTCTCCAGCATTGCATGCTCACCCCTGAATCTACCCCACCATCCCACATGTAACTCATAAGGCCGGAAGGGACGGGACTTCTTTCAGCTCTCCTTTTATTCTAACTGAGTATGAATTGTTTCACTCTTTTTTTTTTTTTTTTTTCTTGCTGGAACATTGCTCTAGCATAATTCTGCCATTTACAAATCTATACCTTGCTATTTAAAGTTTTCACTTAGGGAAGGGTGTGTGGAAATATTCACTATTGCTCCACAATCACAATTTTTAGTTAGTATTTTATTACAGGTTAGGAGAACAGGGTGCCTTTAAAAGTCATTTTGCATTTCCCAATCTTGCTGACTTGCTGAGTTTTCCAGCATGAGATCTGATGAATCAATATTACATTATTATTACTAGCACCTACAAAAATATAATTAGAGTGCTAAATATTATTTCAATGCTTTGAAAATCTCATATCAGTTTCAATCATCTGCCAGCTCATGAGAAGGAGGTGGTGACTTATGGGGAGAGCAGAAAAAGCAGGAAATTTCTCAGAGTAGCTTGGAATGGGAGAGCAACAGTGGGAATTGCAGGGCTCACAAATGATGATCAATAGACAATCTTGAGAGTGAAGTCTTTTGTGCAGCCATGAGATACGTACATCAGCTGCGGGAGTGCTCTGTGTATGAGGCCATGAAGCAAAGTGTGAATATTGGATCATGGGCTGAATACGGTGCGAAGCCCGTTGGACGGATCCTGTGGACAGACTGTACCAGTAAGCAGCAAGGACGGGCAGTGTAGAGCTTGCTGTGTTCAGAAACTAGCTTGGAGTTGCTAGATAGGTAGGCTAGATTTGAGGTATACAAAGAAAGTGTGTTGATGGTCCAGTGCGCTTTTGCAGCTGTATCTGGCCAGTCTGCAGAAGCTGAACTCCCAAAGATTTTCAAAAATATTGCTGAAAGATTTTGCAAGGGCAACAGACTTATTTCCTCAACCATTTGTCCCTTTTGAGTGTTTGAATACTTGTAAAAATGCTATCATTCAGTGATGATTTGAGACTCACTGCAGTCTGTTGGAGCCACTGCAGCCAATGTGTTGGAGCTAGTGTTTGCTTTGGCTACTACAATCTCTGACTTGCACACATGAAAAAGTGTGAGCTGTTTGTAAGTTTAATTTCCCCCACTGTTTCCACATGCCTGCAGATGAGTGGGATGGTGGCCTCCTTTCCACATTGCTGGAAAGGAGATGGTAGTCCTTCTTCCCTTGGCTGAATGTAAACCGACACTGCATGAAAAGCCTCCTCGCCAGCAGGAAGCATCCCTCAGTGCATTAAATTGAGACTGGCCCTAAACAGGCAGTGCTGACCTTTCTATGCTGTCATACTGTCTTGCCTTTAAGAAACATGCCTCTTCCCCTTTCTCCACCTTTTTTTCCTAATCTTTGTAGTTTCTTCCTCTCTAAGCAGCTTTTTACAGGTGGGTTGAGGCAGTGAGTGCTACTGTCTACTCCAGATCCAGCTTCTCTGAGTCAGGCATAGGAGCTTCCAGCAAAGGTTCAGCTTCCTATAGAAAACATATATTCTAGGAGAAGTGATGCATTAGAAATTGTGGATTTTCTCTTTTCCAAAGTTGATGGTTAATACAGAAATTTTGGGGTTTTTTTTCCAGCTAGCTTTGGAGAGAAAATGTCCGGGAAGTTTTGGGTTTGCCTCTGGAGCCTGAGTCTTCCTAATCCTACTCCACAGGTCCTCAAATATGTTGTCGGGCTTAAATGTTAATTTCAGATAGCAGCAAACTGTGGCAGGGCCTCATGTGGATCCCTGAGCGTGGGACTATCTGACTTAGCAGACTTTACAGAGAGGAGAGAAGTACCCTAATCACCGAGACCAGACCAGTGGATTGGAGCTGCCTTGCAGGCTGCAGGATGGAAATGTTTTCTAGAAGTAGTATATAAGTGTTACAAGAATTTAGCTGGGCCAAAAATTATTAACTATTTATGAAAGTTGAAGGAAATTTCCATTCCAAAACCCAGGATAAGCAACGAGAGACCCCGAAGTCAGCTTGGGAGTTTTGGGGAGCATCAAGGAGGGAAGGCTGAGCATCTGCTTGTCCCCACTGCAGCCTGTGTAGTGCAGCACGGCGATCAGCAAGAGCTGACCTCACCCCAGCGGCATTGCTCTGCCGATGAGCCAGCAAGGGCAAGCTTCATGTGCCAGCATGCTCAAACGAGGGATTTTTGTGCATGTTTGGTTAGTGGCAACACTGAAGTGATACTCTGACTTACTTATCTCTGCAGTACGGATGTATTCTAAATTACTACCCAACTTGAAGCAGCATCCCTAGAAATGAAGGGACACTCTGGCTCATGAAGAATGCTTCGAGTGATACCCTGCTTGCTGCAATTTTAAAACGCCTAGTCTTTGAAATGTTGGCTATCACTGTAGTATTTTTATAGGGGAAAAAATTGTAGGGTCGGCTTGTTTGTTTTTAGGAAAGTTCAGATTTCTGATTTGTCAGCCTTGCAAGAGTCCCCTTAATAAACTCACGACATTATTATCTACACACGTTTTTTGCACAGGATGGGTAGAAGACAAACAAAACATTTCCAGCTTCTTCCAGAACTGCTGTTTCTATAGGCTGTAATTGTTATTTTAATAGGCGTCCTACCAAGACATTCTCTTTTAAAACAGACTTTTTCCTTCTCTTAACAAATAGGCTCCTGTCAAACACTAATCCAGGCACTTTTGAGAACTGAGATGGTGGCTGGTATTAATGACTAGACACTTCTGACTGCATCCTAGTGCTTTGTTCCTCATAGGATCTTTTCCCAAGCTGTAAAACGTGATGCCAGATTTAGTTTCTGAAGCCAGAAGAATAACACTAATAGACAGTAAATGGGTGTGAGTTGTCACATACACCAGCATTACAGAGTGAGTGTTATGTCTCAATTAGCAGCTCGCTTGAAAATCAGTGGAAACAAGACAGCGTTTTTCCTGGTTTCTGTTGCAGTACTTGCGCTGTGCAGAAACTAAAACAAGAGTTTACCTTTACTGGTGAGGACAGAAACCTGGGACTGTAGTGCAGCCGTGTCCCTGACCTGCCTGCTCGGTGTTTCTGGATACTTCTATGCCTCAGTTTATCCCCATGCATGTAGCTGAACACTAACACTTAGGTACCTCACCGAGGCTAAGCCATGCCTCATTCCTGATGGGAAAAGCCAGTGCGATTCTCCATACAACAGATGTTAGGTACATGCACGTACTGCTTCTGGGTTTTGCTAAAATTAACCGATGGTCCAGCTTCTGCTGGTCCTGTTTTGCACATGTAGGAGTATGTAAGCCCCGGCACTACAGAAATCAGCTGGAGTTTTACCGCTGGTTTTCCCGGGGACAGAATTATATTTTCTCAGTTGTGATCTGTTTTCAAAAGTACACAACAATCATCTCATTCGTCTGCTGTCTCAGATGATGCAATGGCTACCAGAGGTTACAGGGAAAGTGAAATTAAATCAACAGTTCTTCAGTTCACCCTCATACAGTGCATTGGCAAAGACCTTCAGAAGGGGGGATGCTCTAACTCGTGGTGCTGTTCCTTTAAAGTATCTGAAACACATTTTCATACAGTTTACACAGACAAACTGCTACACATAAAGATGACATAACCTGCTCTATAACTGAATCATCTGATGTCATTTGAATATTGGTACAAGGCTTGAAGTCAGTAAAGTCATCAGGTGCTAAGAAAATATGTACCTCATCAGGGACCAATATTTAAATATGTTTCCACTGAATCAGGGTTCATAAATATTTTTTAAACATTTCAATGTTTAGTCACTTTTAATCGCAGACATACTTCAAAAACTTTTATCAGCCATGTAGCATTTCCATCGACTAAATTCCAGTTATACCAGTTAGGGAATTAACAGTCACTCTGTATAATGCATTTCACAATTTCTACACTTCCCTTTTTATTCTCTTAACTGTTGAATAAGCCACAGACTAAAATGCCTTTCCTTTGAGAAGCACATGCATGTCACTGCCAAAGCTGGTGAAAGGGCCTCTAACACCTGAAAAGTTCACTTACATCATTTGAGAACAAAAGCTGAATGGCTGAAGTTAATAGTGGTGCAAATAAAGCTAATCCCCCAAAATATATTTAATTAAATCATATTTAGGTCTGCTTATGCTTGTTTATTTGACCCTTATCTGAGATACTGAGGATGTATTTGTCAGAACATAAAGCAATGAGATAAATAGGGAGTTGCTATGCATTGCCTATACACATGTATCCTCTTTTATGCACTTTTAAATGCATTGATAAATGCAAAGGTAAGCAGAGTAAGCACTAGTGTACATCTTTCATACCTGACATCCTAGCAATATGACCCCAGGATCAACAGAAGTGGTTATATTAATAGAAATAAGGATCATGGACTGGTGATCCGTGGTTAAGTGGAACAGTCACTCCAAAGTCTAACAGTCTGGATTTGTCCTCACTTAACTCAATTCTAATTAAGCATACTAGAAATAACTGTTCAAATTATTCTTAAGCTTATCCACTTTACAGCTTTGTGTAAAAGCTGATACCAACACCAAGTCAAAAAATAGCATATTTTCAGTTTTTCAGTGCTAAACTGAGAGCTGAACAGACCTTACATAAAAAATTTTTTTTAGCAGAGAAGGCTTCACCCACAACTCAAAACGTCAAAGGAAAGGCACTCAGAGTCTTTGCTATGTCCTTTGTATACTGCCTTTGAACTGCCTATATTTACAAGACCACTGTAAATATATAGTGTGCTGGTAGCATCAGTCGAGACTGACAAGTAAGATGACATTTGTGTATGGTGAATATAAGCGGTACCTGAGGCTGGGAGGGAGGTGCAGAACCATCCACACTGGCTTTACACAACTGCGTTCATTTGCCAGCTCAGGGACGTGAATGCACCAGCCATCTCCCAGCGCAGCCCTGAGCCTGACCTAGCTGGGAACCAGGCATCAGCATGCATCCGTTTTGATGCTAAACCAGAATAAGCCCTACAGGATCCTGCTCTGATGCTGCACCCAGCCACAGGGGTATCCCTGCACAGAAATCGCCAAACTCCTGGTCATGCCAAGGTGGTGCAGAGGCACTGCACTGGGCCAGGTGGGGACCCACCCAGCTATTAGCCCAGTTATTACCCACTGCTGTATCAGAAGTAGTCCAGCTCTGGACTGGCCCTTGAAAGAGGTTTGCTGGATTCATGCTTCACTGTAGCTAAGGTAAATCTTGCTAGGCACAATTTGGCTCTGTAAACAACTACCTCAGTGTCTCTTGCTGTTGCACAGTTAATAGACAGGGCAGATAATTCAGCCCTGCCTGAAATTTGACCATATGTACAAATTAAAAAACTGGCAGGAAATATCGTTTTCCAACTATTTTAGCACATGACATATAATTGATCTTTGCTGAACTTTTCAACAGATATCCGTATCATTACGATGTCACTCCAGTTGGTAAATATACAGCCCAGTTAAAAGTCCAGCTGTGACATATACATACCTCCACTTACCATCCTAAAGACCTGTGCTTTATTGCTGCTGGAAAAACTGAATTACATTTTAGAGGAAACTAAAATGGTTACGTTTACCCCAATTTTCTTGGTAACTATCCCTCATTGTATTATCACCTCTTTTTACAACCTATTCGTGTCAGCTTGCACAGCATGAAGAAAGCAAATGAGTACTGTCAATAAAATACACCAGCTTATTCCGGTGTAGTCCTAAACCTTCCTCAGCTTTGAGAGAAGTTCATCTTCCAGCTCATAAGGAAAAGGGAAAATAACTCTTTTCTTATATGAGAGGCCCAAAGTATGTCCTTCTCTTAAGGTGAAAAATCACAAACTCATTACTATCTCACTGGTTTCTTACTGTTGGTGTCTGTACTCTTAGGCCACTGAAACATAAAATGATATTTTTGCCCTTAATAAGGTGCAGCTACATTAACAACACCCCAATAATCACAGAGAAAACAGAGCATTCATATGCAACATAAAAAGAAACATTGAGTTAGAGATTTTGGGTTTAAAGAGATTGGAAAGTTAGTAACAGTAGTACTTCACATTTCTGTCTATAAGCATAAATGCATTTTAAAATAGTAACCCTAAATAAGCATCATTGTCCACAGTGTTACTGATATATAGACAAAGATATGCAATGACTTTCCCCAAGGTCACAAAACAAATTAATTGGAGTCAAGGAAAGAGTGTTAAAGAATTCTGATCCACTAATCCAGTACATGGTTTGAACTCTTTAGACAGTTTGAAAAGCCATCAGTACATTTGAGATACAGCATTTGGTTATTTTGATTTAAATTTTTGAGGGCAATATCTTGAAAGAAGAAAGATGCTGCAAGGAAATGAACACCTTGGTACAATGCTTTACAAACATATGTTAGGTAATTCCTTGCTTTGAATATGAATTCAGATACATCAATTAGATTTAAGTTCTCTTCTGGGTATTTTCAACACATTGAGTTTAGACATAATTGGATTTTTTACCCCTGAAACACTTAATCAAGGCTAAATCAAAGAAAAAAATTCCCTTTCAGAAAAATCCTGTAAAATACAAAGAGAATACTTCTCTATTTGCAAAAGATCTGCCAGCTTTATTAAGTTTCCTTCATTTAGAGACTTACTTGTTTTTTCTTTTATCCAATTAATGCATTAAATCACTTTGATGTGTTGCTTTTTAAATACACGGTATCTGCAGTTATATAAAGTACTAGACACATCACCACCATTCATTCTCCCAAACTGAGATAACACTGTGCTCATCTCAACAAGAGAGATGATTTTAAGGTGAGCTGATTATTCTCGCAGTGTTTAAACAAACCTTTCATCAGTTTTAGAGTTACACTGCTGAAGTTTTTTCTTCCCTATAGAGCAATGATTTCTCTCATCAAGTTAGCATGAGTCAAAGAGACCCTGAGTAAAAATGGAGAGCAAGTCTTGTAAGATGAACACATTTGAGAAGTGTAATCCTTTTCTTCCATCTTACACATCTTTTCCAATAACTTCCAATGCAGAAAAAGCTAACGTATGTGAAATCTGAGTGCAATCTTATTACAAATAAGCTCTCTTCTCCCTATCTTTGCACACCCAAAGGTGGATGTTTATGGAACTTGCTATGCGCCTGATAGAAGTGGCAGCATTCTCATGAAAACTGTCGACGAAAATGTGACTAGAATATTCAGCAGCAAGCCCTTAAAAATGAGCTAATCAATATTTATGTAAGATAGTCAACAAATTTTACCTATGAGAAGCTATAATTCTTATTATTACTAATAAAAATCTGGTCATTTTGGAAAAATGCATATTCACATATTTCATCTCTAATTTTTAAGCATGTTGCATAGAAGGACTGGTGTCATTTTCAATGTCTGTATTTCATGGGCAAAAGATCAAAGGCATTAGAGGCTTAGGTATGTTTATAGACTAGACCACTATCAAAAAGAAACCCAAACAAACCCAGAACTCGGCTCAGTCCCAGCCTGATCTCCAGCGCTGTCTTTGCCTCTAAAAAGCCAAGTCACAGCTTGCTCAGCCCAACAGAGCACAGCCAAGCCACATCTCTGAGGGAGGCAATACAAAGGACTTCTCTCAAAAAAACCCCTTTGCCGCAAACGTTAATCTCTGTGTCTGTATTGGTATATTTGAGATCAGTATAATTCCTTGATTTAGGTGGATGCACTTAGGATAGTGTAACCTATTTGTATGAAAAGCTGGTGAATTTTATTGTTATACAGATCCTATGTAAATACATGCAACTGAGGTTTTTACCGATATGACCACACAGGACACACACACATAGACTTCACAACCCATCTCTAGCAAACATGGTTCTAAAACCTCAAAAATTGGATGCGCTGCTCAACCTGCGCATATCACCTATTGGGAGCTGCAGCTCCATTGAGGTCGAGGTGATACAGCTCGGAGAAACTGTTGTATGTCATTGCCATGGCAACGCGGGATGCAGCTTCCAGGCATGACGCAATCTGATAGCCCAACTGCTCCGTGAACTCCTGTTCTGCCTGGAACTAAAAGCCATGCTGAGAAGGATTAGTGCTTTCATTTCTTCAACTGCATGGTTGAAGAAATGAAATGGGAAAAGCTGGGACAGCCTTAATACTTCATGAGAGGCTTTAGCCTTAAGTAAAACCCCTAGCTAAGGTTATATGAAACGTTTGAGCAGGAATATTGGACGTTTCCCAATGAGTCTGAAAAAGATGTATCTCTAGAGTTATACAATTTCTGTCGCAGGCTATGGGTAAGTCTTTAAGGAAAAAAAAAAGATTTATATAAAAACCAGCATCTTTTTTAGGCTAATAAAATGTATTTTGAATCTTTTCCTGTCTGTCTGAGATATGCTTCCCTCTTTTGTAAGCTCTTTTGTGCATTCTGTACTTGATGTGTTCGAAAAATAAACTTGCCTTATGAGTGGCTCTCAGCTTGTGTCAGCACTTTCACGGTGTAAACACAGAAAGCTTTACCTTAATGTAGATTATGGTTGAAATAAGTGTGTCTTTCTCAAACTCCCAAGTATGCCTTTTTTCATTAACTATATGAATCTTAATGAGAGCAGAATCACTATGTAAAGCAACAATAAGAATGAGCTGAGCCATCCCAGTGACTCCTGTTTCTTCCCACCCTCTTTTTGGATTGAGCCTTGTTTCAGTTGACGTGGTCTTATAGTTGAGCAACGCAAACACACTGCCCCATTAAGGGCTTGGCAACTACACAAAGTTAGCATAGTGTAAAGCACTAGCCACTGTATCCCTCTCTTGTAATTTCTAAATTACTGAGTTAATCTTTAGGGATTTCTGTGATTTCAGCTTGTTTAGAAATGCCTGTCAACAGCAGGAGCAGTTTCTGCTCGTTCCTCCAGTTGCTTATTGACCTTTACAGATTTTGTTTTTACAATAACATTTTCTTTTCAGATTTGGTTTCTGTACTAAAACCATCATCAGGTTAATGGGAAAAAATAATAATATCTTTCCTTTAACAATTACACAGCTTCCTACTATGTCAATCCCTTTGTTATTTTCTAAACAAATGCACAAAATTTTTCTTCATTATTTCTCCATTTACCACCGGCTGTGTCACAGGTCCTAAGACTTTTTTTGGAGTGATTTGCTACCTCTTTCCTTTCTGTTAATTTTGAATCAGCACTCATAAATGTAGGTGTACAATCTCTGGGTGCTTACCTTTTGGTTTCCTGTCATTTCATCACATTTCTTTACCGTGGCTTGTTCTGAACCAAAATTAATAACTAATTCATTACTGGGATGTCAACGCTGTGAACATTAACACACACAGAGCCCCTTTAACACCCACCTTTGCCGGTATAAGATAGTTCAGCTAAACCTGGGGGGTGCAACGTGCTACTGGGAGAACAACTCTTGTGCAGGGCTGGGCACAACCTGTTTTACATGGTGGGGGCAGAGGCGTAAGTCTCTGAGATGTCAAAATGCTGGCCTGCTGGACAGTAAGCTACATAGGATGAAAAGCATGGTACACACTCCTCCTACATCATGTTACATATGTGAAAAGTATTTAAACTTCTTGAATTTACACTTCTAATGTCAGATATAGAAATCTCCCAGGAATTTCTTGTGGGTGTTTCCCAAAATGGCAGCGTTTGCAGAGCTTATCCAGATACACTCTGTTTTGAAAATCTTACATGAAAATTTATTTCTCATTAAGAATTCACTGGTCAGTGTGGCACTTTTTATATCCCTCAGTCATCTCCTCATAGGTCATACAACATTTCTTGCAGGAAAAAAAATGAGTGTTTCAGGAAGCTAAGTATCTTCTCCAACCAAATGTGGAATAAAGGGATTTTCACTTTGATTGTCTTCAGCGCTGTGGCCATACAAGCTTGGCAGAGGCTTTTATATATAAATTCTAAATCACTCACCCCTTTCATCAAAGGCTAGAGCACCCAGTCATCCATACGTGGCCATGTGTTGCTTCTCTTGTACCTGATTTTAGCCCGCTCTCCCTTCTGTCGCTCTCCCTTTGTCACTTCAAAAGCAGCATCTCAAAGCATTTGGGAATGTGGCTTTTTCTGAAGTGACATCTCAGAGTTGAGAGACACTTGTGAATATAGCTAAAAGTTACCACTTCACTACTGAGTTCAGTCTCTAATTTCTCTGCAGGCGATGCTGTCTGTAAACCGACAAGTGGTTTGAATTCTCCTTGACAGAAGGGTCTAGAGATGTAACAGCCCAGAGTCACAGCAGCTCTTAATGGCCGAAGTAAGACTATTTTAAAGAACCAGATAAAACAAATATTTAAGAAACAAAAGCTACCTCACCTACATGGTATAGTTTGTTTATGTTATACAATTTGTGACACAAACTGCAATTTTAAAAACAGGAAATATTTTTTTTTTGCTATAGGTTTGTGCTAGCACAGTACCTAAACTGCTGTTAGAAATCCAGCTTTTGTTTTCTGGCGTTCTGGATCTTTAACTGGGCAAGTGCTACATTGATGTAAAACATGCTTTTGCAATTAATCTCTCTCCTTTTTTTTTTTTTAAGAAAAAAACCCCGAAAATTACCAATTTGCTTTCTATCTTGTCAGCTCCAGGAGGAGATCAAAGGACGATTGTTAATATGAAGAGCTGGGTGCTCTATAAACAAAAATTCTTTCTTCATTGCTGTTTTCCAATACTCAAGAGACTATTCTAATAGTCTCATGAAACATTTATGTTAGTTGTCGAGTATGGACCTTTTGAGATCCTTACAACAAAATGGTGTAGAGGGAATGGCCTGTATTAGTTTTATAAGAAAATCCTTTACTGAAAGTCTGGATCAACCAAGGTCACAGGAAGATTAATTTAAGATAATGTTGAAATGTGGAAGCAGAAAAATGAAAAAATGTAATGTGATCAAAGGGTTGTGACATAACTCCTTTTAAGTTAAAATCATGTGAGTCTTAATGAAGAACACAGCAAACATCACAGTTAAAGAGGCTACACCTAATGAAATGTCATACATCCAGAACTGAAAGCGCAGTAAACACAGCATTCATGTTTATACATGAGGGTTGTTTTACTGATCCATCAGCACCACAGATACAACCAGGAATTCAGAATAGTATTTGGCATAATGTCAGTCTCACCATCAAGTATTTTTAACAGCTTAATAACCTGCCCTCTTCTGTGGTACATGCCTTGATTCAAGCGCCAAGGACGATGCTTGTTTGCATTACCAAGTTAGATTTGTTTCACACAAACTGGGTGTGTACTTGGGCAGTCAAAGTTAAACCAACTTCTATTGTGAACACAATCGCTAAATTACATTTACTTTTTAAATATAAATTAGAAATTATTCTCCCCTGTATTGACTGACCCATCTAAAAATTACCTGTTACTTAATATATTATGACTATGACTTTAAAACAACAAAAAGGAAAAGAATTCAGTAGAGAGAAAATATGATCACGATGCAGCTAGACAGGTGGAAGATTATAAAGCAGCAAATCTGACCGCTGGATGAGAGATTATTCTGCAAATTGTCTTTATTCAGGTCAGTGAAGGTGATATGCCTAGTTAATTGGTGAACAGAGCACAGCATTGAGATCAATGAAAAACATTGATAACAGATGAGAACATGGTGCTCCACACATTTAGTGTAGCAAAAATGATATGCTTATGCAAGAGACACTGGTATGATACAGGTGCCTGTGATTGTAGGGGGACTGAATTCAGTGGCCCAGAGGTCTCTTCTAGTTCTACACTCCTGAAAAATGGTACAGGTATTTTAATTAAAAAGAAGAGATGTAATCTTTGATACAGTGTTAGGAGCCTGGTCATTTCAATGGGTGGTCACTATTTTGCTTCTCATTAACAGGAAATTGTCAAATAATTTAATTTTTTGTCCCTAATATCCAGCAAGTCTTCAGGTTTGGTCCTTATGCAAAAATAAGCAGAAATCTATAATTTTGTACATGAACCTCTTAGAGTCTCTCTTTCCATTATGGGTGGATATGTTCTTTTAAATGCTTTAATACTGCATGTTTTATATTTCTAAAAAATAACCTTTGAACAAGCTGCTTTTTTGTTAAGAATCCTGAATTCCTGGAACAGTAGAAACCATTTGTATAGCTACAGAATATATCAAATGCAGAACTGCATGTTCACAGCCCTTTTAAGGGGGACATTTAATTTCTCTTTACAACTGTGTGCAAATGATACTGATCAAGATCTGTAGGACCTATTGCATTATAGATAATAAATAATAAGTTAAGACTCATCTTAATGAGGGGGAAAAGGAATTATCTGGGAAGGACTAGTAAAGAGGGAGCAACTTTCATTATAAATAGCGCATAATATTACTGTAAAAAAATAAGGATGATGAGAGGATTAGGACTAATGGTCCTAGAAATGAACTCTTGTGATTATTTCGTGGAATATCCTCTCAGCTTGACACCACCACCTGCGATGCAGAAGGATAGTGTCTAAGCAAATAAAATTATTCACCTCTCTCATGCGCATTCAGTCTTAGCCTCTTGCGAGGCCACCCGCATCTGTGAGACGTGGTCAGGTCAGCACCTCTGCAACGTGCTGGCGGAAACAATTTCCGAGAGCTGCACTATCAGCCTTAGACACACAGGCTCCTTCTCACCCTTCTTGCCCTAAAGTCTTACCTGTTGCTACCCTAAACATTCACTTTAATAAAAACTCCAACACTGACTCTTTATTAACCACCATCTACACCTCTCCTCTGATAAACCCATTAGTCATTATTCTGAACCGACAAAAAACCTTGCACCGTCCTGAAAGTTATTGCATCTCTAACTGTGAAAACAGAAAAATTGGTAGCACCATTACAGAGACAACTAACTCTGCATGGTTTTAATATGCTTTTTCATGTTTTGGGAGCCGTTCCTGAGCATAGAATTTTAAAGTAAAATAAAAGGGTGAGCTTTATCTAAAGTAAGTTTTCTACAGTGTAACAGAAGGTTGAAAACATAATGATTTAACTTAATTTAGTATAATTGCAAAAGGAAGGCGATGCTTAATTCTAATCATCCGGATGAAAGTAAGTGCCAGCACTATGTTAGCAGAAGTTTACGGTGCCAACAACATGGAACGAATTCATCCCTCTCCTTGGGAGGAAGGGGTGAACCTGCTCTCTTCCACTGCTAGGATAATACCACTGATTTTGAGTGAGTTAACAGCAGATTTACACCGCTGTGCCTGAGATCAGGGTCTGGCTCGTAATAAAGCTTTGATGTGTTTCAGGAGTGAAGACACTTCTTCTTCAGGGACTTTAAGATAAAGCACACATTTTAGAGCTTTATTCAGGCAGGTTTCATTCAGGCTGAGTTTAAAAGAACCTGAATGACAAAGTGCTAGAAGGTGACTTTCCATCAAAGAGCACACTGTTATCTCTTACTCATATAATAATAATGTGCCATGAAGCAGCAGGGACTATGGACCATTTCTCTCACAGTTTCCTCTCTGCCTTTTCTCATGAGTAGGGATGCCAGGTGGAGGCCACGAAGATTGGGTCTTCTCATCTTCACCCTCCCACCCTTTCCTCCCTTGACAGCCCAAGGTTCACCAGGATGCTGAAAACCTGAAGAAGACCTTTTGCCACAGCAAGCACCCTGGCATGGGCCCCTTACAAAACAGCCCTGATGGAGAAGAGCCTGGTACAACATGCCAGCCCCAAGGCCTCTTCTGGAGAAGGGAAGTCATAGACATTGGACATGGATGTTTGAGAGTGAGAAGGGAACGGCATGAGCACCACGAGCAAGGAGCAGTGCCTTGGGTGGAAGGGAAGGGTCCCACTGCCCTGAAAGCATCTCCCACCTGGGGAAGGGAACTTTAACACTGGTTTAACTCTCCATGTGCAGACCAAAGGACACAATCCAGCTCACAATTATTTTTCTTTTCCTTTTGAAGTCATTTTTCTCCCTACCCCTCCGCTCCCATAAGGCAAAACTGTTAATTTCTTTTAAGGTAGCACGGTGGCATCTGGGTGTCAGCTTTCTGGCATTTGAGTTAAACAGTAACCATAAAGAAGGACTTGTGAGACACACTAACTGTTCTTGATGTCAAGTCTTCCCATAATGGGGAACTGCTTTTAAATAATTTCTCTGAAGAATAAAATAGAATAATTTCATGATAATTGTTTTATTTCCATGGAGAAGTGAAGGAAAAGCTGTAGGGCTTATATTCTTTACCATGACAGCTTGAGGATGCACATGAGGATTCCTGTTTCTGCTTTCACTCATTTTAATTTTTCTTTCTCAGTTATCTTAATTTTTTTGTTGTTGTTGTTGCCCTCCCTGTTTCTCTATCAATTTTTGGATTTCTTTTCCTTCTTGAAGCTTTACTCTAGGCTCTCTGCTCTCAGCTCCTCTCCATGCTCCTTCTTTCTCTGTGCTGCTCACTCACAGCTTGTTAAACACGCTCTCTCCCATTGACCTCTCTGGTGCAGTGATAGCCGGTCGCAACCCTTTGTAGACAATGGCCAATTCTCTCTTTCAGTGTGAAGGGTTCAAGCCAAGACTCAAGGATAGCCATTTTCAGAGAGGGTCAGCAATTCTAAGGAAAAACAGAAGCTGTCTCTTAGAGACAACTGTACTGCACCTAAAGACAAAAAAGCATTTGTCCATCAGCATCTATCTATTTCAATCCAATCTCCTCTCACACCTTTGGGGAAGGGTGGGAGAACCCTAACGAGGATGAGCAAACAGGCAAACCAAAATCATATGCACACTTATATGATGAACTGGTATTTGAAAGGCATGCCTGCAAGAATGAGGGATAAATGTTCTTGTAACAGAAAAGGCGATTGGTAGAAGCACTACTATGATCCCAGCAGAGGAGGCACATTCTATGTCAAAGACTTTAATAGATTTTTTTGATAATAATTTTCAAAAAAAAGCGGTTCTTCTTTTTTTTTCTTCTTTTTTTTTTAGACTACAGTACTTTGCCTTTGCCGGGAATGATTCATATGCACAAAAATCTGTTTATCACAAATGAAACACATTTTCAGATTTATATGCAGAGGTAGCCAAAACATAAAGCTTCTGACTTTTAAAGTTTTAAAGTATTTCTAATGATGACAGAAAGGTCTGATGTGCTTGAAGTTATGAGGCTCATCACCAAGGCAAGCAGTAAGCTCAGGTGAAGGCATAACAAACCAATTTTCCTCCATGACTGGGTCACCCTGTACTGAGGTGCAGAGGTCTGGTTACATACAGACCAGTGAGCATGTATCCATAGGACCAATGCTGGAAATGACATTTCTTCTGCGTTGTGTGGCCACATAAACATCAATTCATGCTTTAAAAGAAGAATGTCATATCATTTGGAAAACATCATAGTATCTTGGCAACTTATACTGGAAACTGGAAGGTATAAAAGGAAAGTATTACCCTATACTGCCCTGGTGCAGCTACTTTTCCGAGAGTATCCACTACTGGCCAGCATGAAAAGCAGGATGTTGTGCCAAATACCCTGCTGCTAATCCAGCTGGGGAAGCAAATTTCATATCAAACTTTTAAGATATTTTGACAGTAATTCTTGTATTTCTTGTTCAGTTGGAGTCTGGGCTGTCTGATCATATATTCTTACCACAGTGGAATATTCAAATACACTAAGCTTTATACACAGAAGTGATTGTCAAACACACAGTACAATGAAGAGTAATGTCTGGTAGGAGAGTAAGACGGTGTCTTCTACCTTCATGAGCTACCACACCTGAGCTGGTGTGTTTGGTGCACCAACATTTCTAGCAATACTCACTCGTAGCCTCACTCCCTTCATGTGAGCAGAGACAAACTGAGAACCTCGGTACTTAAGAGCCATGGTCAGTCCCATAAGAAAGCATGGGGGCACGTGGGACTTTCCTATTTAAATGAAAGCAGGAAGGAGAAATGAACAGGAGAAGAAAATGTTCAAATGCTCATCACTGTACCTTGTGTCCCTGCCAAGGGTGGTCTGCACATTATCTCCTGGAGGTACACAGCAACAAAAACTTTCTCTTTGTTTTTAGGGCAGCTGTAGGCAGCGTCTTATGCTGTGGACTGCTGTGGCTATCGCCAAGAGTCTTGGCAAGGGAAGCACACTAGTATCAAGTACTGTAATGCTGAACTAGCACATTACACCAAAGCACCTAAATTTTCTTGTGCTGTCTCTCTTTGTATTTATTTCTTTCCTGCTTGTTATCACAACTACACCATAGAGAGTTTTCTTTGGAACATTCTTCTAAACACAATAAGACAGCATACATTCTTTATCCTAACGGAATAGCGCATGAGGTACCCACCATATCTCACTTCCTCTGAATAACTTCAGGAGAGAACAGAGTGAGATAAAACCAGGCTACATTTTTCTAGTCAGAAAGTAGTGAAACCTCACAGAAGGCAATGCTCATGTGGATGAGGTCACAAAAGTAGGAGCTGCAGAAGCTAGAAAACCCAACTTTTGTTTTCTCCTGTGCTACTGAGTCCTTGTGGGAACTGAGTCCATGTACTTAAAGATCAATCCACATATAAATTCAAGAGCAATAAGCAATTAAGGCAACTTGTTAGGAAGGGCTGTGAGACTCTGACTATCCCTATAGAGATGACTTAAAGTTACCTCTGTATAAAAATGGTCATGTACTTTCTATGTCTCAACCTCCCAGTTTATTTTCACACTTATGAATGAGTGTAAACTTCTATGACTTTTTAGTAAAAGGAACTACACAAATGTAAAATATTATTTGTGGAAGTGAACTGTCACCACTTAGAATCTGACTTCTTTACATATCAGCAACAAGGTATTTTTATACAGGTTCCACCATATAAGGGGCAGAGAGCATTTACTACTGTAAATTAACACTACCATTATTTTGTTGGTATGAAAGCAGCAGCAAAAGTGCTTCCTCAGTTTAGTTTTGAATCCCGAGCAGAGCACATATTTCACACAGTAATAGGCAGTAACTTCCACAGACGGGGAACATAATTACAATGTCCTAGCTCCCAATGGCTGAAGGTTGTAAAGGATAATATATAGCACCTGCTGAATCTGCAGAAGGAAAAAACCACAATAAAGAGCTCCCTATCGGCACACTCTTCCTTTTTCAGAAGGACTTTCCAATAGGTTTACAGGCAGGTGTTTTAGGATGGTTACATTACTGCAGCTGGTTTGACACTGGTATTTGATGGCTGCAATGACAGAATGGGAGGTGATGGGAACAGACTATCCCATCCGTTATTCCAGGTTTTAAAATCCAGCAATGCAGAAGCTAGGAAAGTTTTGAGTTACCCCTTCCTTTTGTGCAGCACAGTCCTCTTACTGCTATCTAAGGGATAGCTACCACCAATAAAGATTTCTGGATTTCTGGGGTGCAGGACTATAAAAGCAAATGATGCAAAGATACCCACACTTCCACAAACTCCTCACTTCTGTTTCCCTATTGCATCTTCTGAACAAGAAACACCAAGACAAGAGTGTCTTCTTCTGTCACTCAGGAGCTGCAGAGCTCTGAAGACAGAGGCACACGTGCTTCCAGGTGCCCCAGTCACAGACAGGGAACAATTTTGAACTGAGCAAGCTCCTTTATTCAGCCTTCTGCAAAGCTCCTCAGGTGTTCTAGATTTGCAGAGTACTCCAGAAAGCTGATGTCATATTAAGGGGACATTAATTAAGGGGAACCTTAATTAGTGAGAAAGGCACTGTTCCTCACTCCTCTTTAGGTTACGTGCTAGATTACAGCATTGTTAAAATACAAAATGCTGGGCTGTATCTGACTGCATAGCATTACAGGATGATGCCAAGTTACCTTTTGGAGTTTCTGTCAAGAACCTGACTCTGAAGGTAAAAACTCCTTGGATGGAACGGAACTCTGCCTTGAAGGTCCTGTCCCTGCATAGGCTCTGCTCACTAACGTTTCACTATGACCACTGTCACCTTCTGAGCTCATAATAGATTCTGCTGTCATGGTTCACAGAGATGAGTACAATCACTCCAACAACTTCAGCCGACCTCATGAGTATTCCTGCAAATTTAAGCCAGGACCTTGGGAGTGGAGTCAGACAGAGAACACGTGCAGCACAGGAGTGCCGTGGCTCTGTGCTCCCATCGGTGCAGGTTTCTCAGCAGATGACCAAGTTGGGAGTGAAGCAATCCATATCCAACTAGTATGCTTGAATCAATCCAGACCCCAAGAGTTCCTAAATCTTTACTAACTTCCAGCAATCTTTACTTTCTATTATCTAGGACAGGCTTTTATAACTTATGTCATCTCTGTCATCAGAAAAGCACCCTAGCTGCAATAATTTTTCACACTGTACATCACTGCAATTTATTTATTTGACCAGAAAGGAAAGGCTAACTGAGGAATAGAGCTTTTATTGTGATGTGCTCTCTATTGTAATGCTTCCCACATCCATGCCCATTTGTATTCCATCACCTCTGGGTTATGAGCATTTCTGTCAATGGGGATTGTCATGGCTGTAAAGACTTAACTCCTAATACCTTCAGATTAAAGAATTTTTCCCAGGCACTTTTTTTTTGCTTCACATTTTTATAAGGTATAACAGTTAGGGGGTTTAGAGGTACAGTGATCACCCCCTGTCAATCCTATTTGCTTGTTTTCTTTGCCAGGAAGGCTCTAAAATGTATTTAACCTGAGCCCCTCTGCAAGATCAGCTTTCTTTTCTCTACTGAATGTTCTCTTGTCTCATCTCTAAAGTGAAACATGGCACCAATTTCATTAGAGGCAGAGCTGAGCCCTAAACCCCACTCTCCTTTAAGACCATTCATATGATGATATAAGTATTCAGGATACAGATTCAGATGATCAAAGTGTCCGGAGGAAACCACCAGCTCTCACTGCTTCCTTCAGCAGTTTTAACCATGGGAATATTGGCTCAGTTCTTTACAGTAGATTTGACTAATGTTGGGATGAAAAATAATTTCCTTTTTGTAGTAGGGAGACTGATGAGATCAAGAGTATCTCGTTCCATAGGAATCTGGATATGCACCTCTGTACAACCTACTTCCCCAGCATCAAATCCTGACTTCGCCTGGACCAGAGAAAGGCCAGGTGGCAGAAAGTATATCTCACTGTCCCAGAACATGGAGCTGGGGCAGGAGGGGAAAGTCACAGATCATTGGCAAGGTCAAATCAAAGAAGATGTACATAAATCAAGAAGTTTGTGGAGGGTCAGGAAAAAAGTATGAGAGGAGAAAAACAAAGAAATTAGAAGGGTGACAGGGAAAAGATGGTAAGGTCAGGTTAGAAATTCCTTGCATCTTTCCAGATGAGGTTGGTTTTCTTTCTTCAGCTGAAAAAGTCAACCTAACCTTCCATGCTCAGAGAAATAGCAAACCCAGCCAGGACAGTTTTCAGCTAACCCTACTGTCAGTGTTTCATTTGCTACAAAATAATGGACAGTCACTAATACTTGGGTATGCTCTGTATGTAAACACCGAAGGACACCACAAGAATCAGCTTCCTCTTTATGCTACAGGAGAGTCAGGAGAATGTCACAATGGTGACAAGAGATAGATCTGTCTCTGAAATTTTTATCTGGTGCTAGAAACGAAGACACAGGGGTCTGGAATGTGCTATATAAATGTAGAAACAATGACAGAGGAACAGCTGGGGTGTTCTTATTTAAAAAGAAAAAAAGTAAATTCTGCTGACCATACTCTTTTCTTGACTATATGGGCTACAATCAGCTGTGTTATAGTGATATCATTTACAACAAACTTGATTTAAACTGGTTGCATTACAGCGACCGGGAATACTATATGGCTTTTAATGTTCTTAAACTTATTTTGCAGTGAGAGCATGATGGTTTCTGTACAGGCATTTGCTGCTGAAATGGGAAATAGGTGGGCTGTTTGCTGAGTCTGTCAGCTGGAACACTGACAATCGCTACTTGGACTGCTTCAATGTAAATATAATTTTCTCAGACTTCAATACTCTGGGTCTGATTCTTCTTTAATATTCGTATACATTAATCTGCTTCATTCTTCTTATATTTTATTTACATCATAACAAGAAAGCAATCCTGTCCTTTATGTTTAACAATAGAATGTATTTACGCAGCTTGTAGAAAGTGATGGTGAGAAATTTTCAAAGCGCCACCATTTTATTTCTATCTTTGTTTTCCCCTCCCCCTTTACAGAAGTCCAATGTGTCAGTGCTGTGCCCTAAGAAAATGTGTATTTGCAAGCAAAGTCCCTGGGCAGTTTTCATTTCATAGTAAGAATAAATGTCAGAAGTCTTGCTTCATTTCTTAAATCAGATTTTCACTGTTAAAGCCCACTTTAAATAATGTTGTACTTAATAATCACATAACTGATAGACAATGCTACTAGTTGGACGTGTGTGTTTCATTTGGGTTAAGTTTGTTCATTTCATTTCTTCTAGAAACTTTTCTGCCTGTGAATCTTCAATCCAGTTTCTCTAAATGTGTCCAGTTAAGTTCTGAAATTTAGTTTGCTCCTGTTCAGCATCAGACTCCCATGCTTTCTGATTATGTACATACACATCTGGAAACCAGCCTGATTTGGTTTAGTTTCTAAAACTGTGGCTACATTCCCTTGTTTTATAACTATGGTCAATGTGAATTAGGCATCTGGAATCTTTCTGTCACTCAAACCATTTTAACTCTATTTATTGCGAATATCTCTCGTTGACATTTCTGCTTGTCTGATGGTTTGCAAGATGTTTGTTTTCTTTTTCACATTCCCACAGTGCAATTGTGTCACTTTCCATGAAGCAAACTGTTTACTACTGTCAAATTATCTACCTGTACAAAAGCAGTAATGGGATCTGCATGCGGTGTTAAAGTTCCATTTTCACTCCTCTCCAGAGGTAGTGGAATTTCATACCATAACTCCAAGCATTTAGGTCTATGAAAATTAATCTAAAAAGACTGTAACAAGTCTGGCAAGTAAAATTTGGGGGTTTTATAAGTACTCAACATGCTTTCCAGGCACCAACTAAAATGTAATGCCTCTTGCAATGGGTAAATGGCATAATATTTATACTGTTTGTTTTCTATGAGGGAAGCTTTTAAAGTTATTCTTTTCTTGCTGAAAATAATATTTGTAATACAGAGAAACTATTACCTTAAATTGGAGAGAAAGTACAGGAGTCCAGTAAATACAGTGATTTTTCAAAAGCATCCATAGGCATTATTAAGCAGCCACAAAAATAACACTGGCCACGTTTTCTGGAGAGGATCCATACTACTCACAACTTCTCTCAGCCATCCTTCTGCCTCCTACTTGCCCTACTTTTGTGCTATGGAGCCACCTTATCTCAGTGAACATTTAAAGAAGCAGTTTCCACTGGAGGGAACTTCCCTGCCGCCCCACGAATCACCTGGCACAGGTCACTATGGAGAAACATGGGCCCCTTCCTCGCTCCCCTGCCTTCACCCCACACATGCACAGACGGAGGCTTCTCCCACCCCTGAGCTGCAAGTTCTGCTGAGGAACGTTAAAGCAGAGCTGCGGTGTCAGACTGAATGGCCATTCGATACGAGGCTCTTTCCAACAAGCACAGTTGTAGTACAATTAAAGGAGTGCCTTCCTCCCTCCTCCTCCTCCTCCTCCACTTGGTCTTGTAGTATCTGAACATGAACTTCTCCCTTGGATAAACAAACACTCATACCAACAGGTATACTTCTGGCCTTTAAGGAATTTATTCTTGTGCCTTTTCTTAGGATTTTCAGTTTTACTTGTCAGTTGCACTCACTACTGGCTGGCATTTCTTTTTCACCTGTATCGTGGGTGGCACATTATCTAAGACACATGTTTTTCAACCCACTTACCTAATTCCAGCAATACAGGCAGAAGCTGCTTTATTAGCAGGATTTATACAACTCATTTGCAACAAACATTTTTTATTATTATTATTTATTTTTTGGTGAGCAGTAGTATTGGCATGAGGTTCTGATTTCAGGTAAAACAACCACTGCCCACTACAGCCCCTCAGCTAGTCAAACAGCCAAAGCAAGCAAAGCAAAACAAGCCAGTCAGACATTATCAGAGAGAATGGTGATTAGAACAAACAACAATACAGGGGAAAAATGCATGGCTATTCAGAAACCGTCTTTTGGGGACTGAAGAAAATATATGGAGCCATTTTTCACTAGGTTCATGAGAAAATGTCAGCACACAGATGCTACTGTACTGTCAGATTGCATCTTAATTTGGCCAAAGGGGACCCAGGCAGTCACCCCTCACAGACAAATTTTAAAGGCCCATTACAAATCTGATTTGTTGGTTGCTAAGAATCTCCCTGGTATGGTCTGCAGATTTGGCATGACATGGAGCTGAAATCCAGCTACAGATAAATGTATGCTTCTCTATATCATTTAAATCCATCTGAATTCAATATTTCTTGGACATCAGTCAAGCCTCCCCCCTGTTTGCCCATCCCCTTTCCTCCTAATACCTTAAGGCAGTTTACTTCAGAATGAAGCAGAGCATTAACCTGCACGAAATTGCTAATTTGTATATAACTCTTTTGCTGCCATTAAAAAAAAGAGAAAAAAAGCAAATGCCTTTTGTTCTAAAAAGGCAGGGAAAAATTTTCAGGAACAAAAGGAATTCATCTGCCCAGCAAGAGAAATGAGAAATTGCTGGGATTTGTTTTAGATGTTTAGGCATGCTGGTGTAACAACCATTCAAATAAAAATGTTAATTTGCTTCTGTCTTTCAACCTTTTAAAAAATTCTGTTGGCTTTTTCCTCAAAAAAAAAAAAAATCACATTCCTTGCTTTCAGTGAAAAGCCAGTGAAAAGATGGTAAGTGAAATGCATTTGGAATTGCTGAAGAAACACCATTCAAACTTGCTGTACTTGAACTGCCCATTGTTACAATTCAGACAATGTACAACAACAATCACAGCTCAACTTCTAACCGTGCCCGCATCACAAGAAATTCAAAGTCAACAGCTCTTTTTATTTCCATAAACATCATAATCAAAGCCTTCATTTGCAGTTTCCCTGGCAAAATCCTAACAGCATCGGAACGGTCATCTGACAATTTGTGAGAGAAGCATGCAGTTCGTCTTAAAGCATGGTGTTTCGTACAGGAACTATTCTAAACAAAGACAACGTCAAAAGCAACACAGGGATCGCGCAAAGCAAGTCCGACTCAGCCCAAGTTTGGATTCAACATCTGGCTGAATACAGTAGTGCCTCTAATTTTGATTTTGTTTTGTGGGATTAAAACCCATCTAATCTCTTTAACTGACCCCATCTCAGGTCCCAGCTACACTGCTTTACAAATCAAGAGAGAGAGAGAGGGAAAAAAGGCAAGAAAGAGAGGCAGAGTCTTATCCCACCTTTCCATGGCTCTCAGCCCGTCTGTCTTCGCATGATCTGCAAACCACCTGTACTGATCCAGCCCATTCTGGGGGCAGAAAAGATCTTCCCGGTAGATGTAGTCTCAGCTGTGCTTTGATTTTTCGGCACGAATGTCTAGAATCTTCTGCTTAAACCAGACACAGCAACACAAAACTGCAGCCGAGCTCTTTTGTTTTCCCTCCTCTCCGGGGCTGAAGCCGCGGCGCTCCCGGCGCTCCCGCTCCTGTCCCCACCCCCGGCGGCCGCCCGGGCGCTCGGCTCCGCCGCCGTCCCCCCAGCCCCCGGCAGCCACCACCTACCCCAGCCCTGCCCAGCACCTTCCCAGATTTTTCAGTAAAAGGGGCAGCTTTAGGTGGCGGTCAGGTGATCTTCCTGTGAAAAACAGAAAGGATGCTCGGGGATGGAGCGCATGAATCCGTGGTGGTTTTCAAACTAGCCATTTACATTACAAAGCAGGGAGGAAAATATAGCTCTGAGGAGATCATTAGGCATTCTTCTGCTTTCCAGTTCTCCTCTAGCAATCCGCAAAAGCAGGCACAGTGGAAAGATGTGTAATTAAACTTTTCAGTGGTAATAATCACACATAGTTTGTATACCATGACACTCCTAAATATTTAAAAGTAGGGGCTTATTCCTAAATAAACACAATTATTTCTCATATTTTCATAGATGCTGTGCTGGTGCTGTAAGTCCCTTTACAGCTTCTTCCCAACTGTATTTTTTTTTACAATATGATCTTTAAATATTTATGCTGAAGCCATATTTAATATCTCAACAGCAAATGGACCATACCCAACTGAAAGCAATTATTAGTTCTGTATTCACATTATTGCATTGTAATTCAAAATATCTTTGACATAAGGGCCATTACATGTAAACCTGCCTTTCTGAATTGTAGCTTCTCCAATGGCCCCATTCCCTGGGATTACCCTGCTTAAAGCTACCATACTGTGCAGGGCTTTGGAGCTTAGACTCTAAAAGACTGAAAGAATGAAATTGTAGCCCCAGATTCTGTGAGAGCCCTACTTATTGCCAAGTTTTCCCCAAAATTGGGAAATTTCCCAAAAATTTCCCCAAAATTTCCCAAGAAATACCCAAATATTTGTGAAAAAGTTAGATTTACTTGCAAACAATATGTTGCAAGCAAATCTTATAAGAAACAAAGACTGTAAGTCTTGATAAAATACTGAATTCTTAACCCCAGTTGTCATTAAAAATTTTCTGTGAGGTTTAAGGAGACAAGAATTTCACTCAACATAACTCCTTTGCATTCATTATAAAATGTTAGTAAAGAGGAAACATTTGCAAAACTGGGCACAAAGGATAAAGTAGGTATCCACATTTAATCAGTCTTTCTGAGAAACTTTAAATGTGTAGACATAATATATCACCTATTCCAGAACAAATATCGGCCCACCCTCCTATGACCATATCCTTAAAAACTCAAGTTAAAGCCAGAAACCCCACTCATTCATCTATCATCCAGCACAGGCACTTCGAATGCTTCCCAATGTTTCCAACAATATCATAACTAACCATTTACCCATCTCATATTAACTGTACATCTGTCCACAGACCACACATCAGTCCCTCTGGCACTACACACAGAACGCAAATTTCCACTTTTTGCTTTCCATGCTATCACTCGCATGATGTAAGGTAATTCTCTTGATAAGCACACAAAGGAGCAACCTGAATTTGTTTTAGGATACTGAGGAAAAAGAGCCATACGAGATACCATGGATTATCTGCACCGTATTACTAGGTGATCTCTACGAGATCCATACTATTGACTCTCTTTATCTTGCTCTGAATTTCAGAGACTTAAGGTTTTTAACTCTGACACATTCTTGTTAGTGATGCTGTAGTAGGAATGCTTCACATCATTCCTATCATAGCCAAAGTTTCTGCCACAGTCCACGAGCTTTTAGCGGAAGCCAATACTCTATCCAAGGGGCTGGTGAAATTCCCATAACTATAACATATGAAGTTCTTTCAAATCAGTCTTCCTAGGGGACAAAAAGAGGGGAAAAAAAAGAAAAATAAAAAATCACTGGAGTTTTGCTTGTGCTAGACTCCATTTAATTATATGCTGAAAAAATTTCAGAAGTGGGAGTCTTGTCATGCCAAGGTAAGCATATCCTCGTAGAAAAATATTTAATACCATTCACACTTAACACTTGAACACCTTTATGATGATCCCAACCATGAAGGGCACAGGAACCAACAGAGGCCAGAAGAACCAGACAATTCCATCTCGATCATCTAAGTTTCTGGATGTAAGCGGAATTCTGCAGTTTTTTGGGACTCTGTATATCCACATGTAATTACTCTATTAATAGTTTTTTCCCTTCACCATCCTGAAGCAACAATAGTGAAAGAAGGGTAATGACATATATTGGCTAGAATGGGTCAAATAGAAGACAGTCAGCTGAGAAAATAATCTGAAGAGGGTAGCAAGGACAGCCAAATTATATTTCTTACTCTAATTTCTTCTGAACTCATAACACAGAATTGCATATGTATTGGTGTTTTCTAACTTGGATATCAGCAACAGACTTTTATTGCTATAAAGTCAACAAAAAATTTGCTTTTAAGAAAGAAATAGACGTAAACTATCATTGCTGAAAATGCAGATAGACACCATTATCCTGCTAGCACTTATAGTAGTTACAATACTATGTAAATCATGGGGCTGCTCAACAAAATTTCCAACCTAAAGTCAAATACTAGCACACACTTGTGCACAGGACTCCCATTGAATGTGATGGGTTTCTTGATGAGCAAAAGGATCACATCTTATGTATGCTTATTACAACCACCAAAAATGTTCAGTTTAGCAAAGCAGAGCATACTCTAGATTTTCAACAATGAAATGCTGTGGTCACCCATCTAGTGCTAAATATAGTTTATGACTCTCAAAAGACAGTCATTTAATTTATAAGAAATAAAGCAATGACTTTAGACTTCCCATAAAGCCTCTTATAATATCTGGGCTGCCATACAAATTAACAGGGACAAGACATTCTGAATTTACATGTTGATGCAGTAATAAGCAGAGGTCTAATCCACTGGAAGAAACTGGAAGATTACCTTCCATCTAAAGGGTATATGTATACATACACATAGATATATAGATATATATACACATACATGTATACATAATTAACCAAAACCATATAATAAATATGGATGAAAACCTGTCTCAACCATGCAGATAACAATTATGTTTTGGAAACAGTGTGAGGTAATACTTATCAAAATAAAAATCTGCATAAACTGATACTTTACTCAAGAAGCAAATACAGTATTTTTAATAATTAGGTCTATCACCTGTAATACTTGGAGAGGAAATTCAAAGTTTCCTGGCAGAATCACTATTTTTAAATTACACTCTTTTAAAAATTAGAGCTTTAATTTGAACAACACCACATACATAATCAAATTATTGAGGCATGACGAAAATAAAGTAATGGTCTACTTTGTTATAGAAATAGTCTCAATATTTGCAATGTTAATTTCAAAACAGTAAAAACATGCATACATCAACATAAAGTAACAATAAAAATGCCTATTTTATTTGTAATACATATCAGCCTTAAGGCTGGATTTATTCCTAAAAGAAGCCATAGAACTAGGTTGCATTTTTTTTTCAGTTCATTTTGATGCAAGTCAAAAAGGTACATGCTTAAAAATTAAATTATGTCCAATCAGTAGGAAAAATGATATGTCATGTATGTGTATTTATGAAGTCTTTTCAAATTTGTGCGGCAAATAGGCATGAATGCTTTCCTTTTCCATTACTCTTCAGATATAGAATTTGCAAGTCTGTGTTTCAAAAGTAACGCTAAAGGAGATAAAACACTATTAACTTCAGATCCTTTACATCAATACTACTGCTGAGTGAAAACACTATTAACTTCAGATCCTTTACATCAATATTACTGCTGAGTGAAAATATCCAAGTGCATACAAGTTACACAGGTAATTTATACAATGGAGAAAACCACTACAAAATTAGCACTGACAGTATTTTAAGTATCTTGCACCTTCAGAAATACTGTAAGTTATAATCACTAAGGTTAACAATTTTGGGATAGATTTGGTTTGGTTTTTGGATGTACCTACAGTCCTTTGTGCTCATAGGAGAAAGATTGCTAGGAGGAAAGAGAAAGAGGGAAGGCTGAGGCAGAGATGTGGTCCTATTCCAGTGACATTATAAATAAGCCATTTGACATGTGTGGGCTGTGCCCCATGCTAGAGATAGCATTTAATGCAGGCCTCTCTGTGGAATGAATTAGTCATTATCTTTGACTTTAAAACAGACATAAAGAACTGAGAGATGATGAGCAAGGTTAATACAAATATCCTTTGGAGCTCCCGGCATTTTCTTGTCGAGTTATGGGAAGCCACAGGAAGAGATTATGGAAACTTTCCCTTCTTCAAAAAACAGATGACAGATAAAAATAGAAGAAATGAAATTCCTTTGAGAGTAAGGGTGAAATTCACCATCCAGCCTGCTAGAATGTCCATGCTGTTTTTTCCTTATGGGAGTGATAAAGGAGTGACATCAGCTCTTGGACACTACTAAAGAAACTGCTTGAGCAAAATGGAAATCGAATGGAAAGATACCACTCAACACTGATGTCAACAGCAGATCCTTATTTGCTGCTTCAGAAGACTGTGCTACAGGAAACCTCTTAACAATATAAAAAAGAAGGTTTGGACTGCATGTAGCCACTGAAATATCTCATAGCTCTTTTTGTGAAGCAGGAATTCAATACCAATATCCTAGCTAGAATCTCGAGCCAGGATAAATGTTTTGCTGACCCAGACTGAAGAGAAAAAGATTTTATTGTTTACTTCGGCATATATATATGTGTGTACATGTGTGTGTATATGCATGTGCGTGGTCATTGCTCTGGGTAATTCCTATCAGTCTCAAGAAAGGAAAAATAGGACATATCCCTCAGAGTAACACAATACAGTTAAAAAAATATATATAAATAACTGACTTTTGTATCTAAGCCGTCTTCAGCGCTGCTGTTAATCTCTACATAAGCATTGCATTCCACCCATGAAATGGCAGTCATTCTCTTGTACAAAATTTGTAGAGGGTTCAATTCAATTCAATATAATTCAATTTGCAGAGGGTTTGGGGGACGCAATGTGCAACTTGCAGCCAAACTTTTACAAAAACTCTTGCCAGATCATTTGCCAACCAATTCTAAGGTGTGTGTTTCAGAGAAGACCTAACTGCTAAGCACAGTAGTCTTAATAACTGGCAGAAACAGGTGGGTGGTGATGGAAAAAAAAAACACATAAAAATGTCTGGTTTATTTTTTGGAGGATATTAATTTAACTTTCTTGGGATAGTTCAACTGTTTTTCCCTGAGATTGTACTAATGCTTGTAACAGGCCCACGATGAGAAGGAGAAGATAATTATAGTCCTCTCCAGACAGTGTGTTCATTAAGCGTGCTATTTTGGATAAGTAAGTTTTTAATTGGTTTCCAGTGCCTGTAAGGAGGATGGCCTATGGTAGTATGGCAGTGAGGATCTATGCTCCTACCACTTTCCCCTGTTGAAATTCAATAAAGTTTAATTGGATTACAGTGGGGGTAGCCACAAGATGTCAATTACTGCTATAGTCACAGTGTGGACCTCTTCTTCCAATGTCACTTGATTGACTCACTCTGCACACTTCTCTTATTACAGGACCTCTTCCCCTTCTTCCCAGAGAATAAGTATTGTACAAAGATGCCATGCTCTTTATTAAACAGCAGCATAATCACACAACTCTTGTGGCACTGCCTACAAAAATTAAAGCTCTACCTGCTCTGAGTTTACAGCATGTGGCCTACTTTATTTAAGGCTAGTTCTGGAATGTCCATCTGCATCTGTGACTTTACCTATGTGTTGATAGTCTCCTTCCCCAGAACTGGGAAAAGGTATTGGTTTATGAATTATGCAAAACTATTCTTTGTCCAAGGGCAAAATATATATATTTTTGTTTGTTCATATGAGAAAATGGATAGAATAGTTTGGAAAGAATCTCCCTAGGTTTCAACTGTTTAAGGTATGTGAAACAATTAAATAAAAAGAATTCCTTAACCTATCTTTCTGATTGTTTCCTAGTCCTCTTTTATCTTATTTAAGATCTGAAACCATAAAGACACCAAATGCTTTTGTTAAAAGCACTTAGTATGTTACAAAACAAATGAACTAAATCCATTAAAACTGGCCAAAGAATTGGCCAATTCTCCTTTAAAATAAATAATATTTGATGAAATATAATTTTTAATAAAAATATATTTTTGTGTTTGTTCTTTCCTCTGTTAAATAGTCAAGCATAACAAGTTTTGATTTGTCAAAATTTTTCATGGAGAAAAATAATTTACTGATTTGTTCTGTAAAGGACAACTAAGGTGTAATCTGAAAAATCACGGTGGTTGTATCAACATTAATAATGACATGACTGTGTTTTTACTCCAATATTATTTCGCCCTGATTTAAGAAGAGCTGAATTACACATTAACAAACATTCTTTAACCCTGTGTGCCATACTGATTCTATCACTAGTAGGAATGAAACAGAAAGAATAAGAAAATTTAAATTTGCAGGAGGAATAGATGTAATATTATAAAATAACAAGGCTCTTGACTGAGCCTTCTTATACCAGTGTTACTGCACTGTCCTTCCAAGTTATTTAATCTTTGCCCATCTGCATGTTTGCTCAGCACTCACTAGTGTCTACATGTGAAACAAAACTCTTTTAAAACACACCTCAAAATTTAAATTGCAAATTTTGGATTAAGATCATGCTAATAACAAAATAAAAAATCAAATTACTAAGCATAGAGTCTATTAATTTATTATAGTTTCCATTCATCATTATTATTAAAAATGATATTTATTTATTTATTTATTTATTCATTTGCTGTCATAATAAAGGGACTTACGAAAGAATGCGAAGTCCAGTTTCGTAGTCTATTTATAGATATTTTTTAATGTACCTTGTTTAAATGAATTCTATTTCTATGGGGATGCTACAGTACATTTGCAAAAGAAAATGGAAGTCCTATACTATTTGCATAAAAAAAGAACTCCGCTGTTTGCTAGTTACAGAATGGTAGCACGTTTACTATTTTAACTCTTATGGTTACTCACTAAAGACTATAATTTTCCACTGAAGCCAACAAGAATTTTACTGAGAAGTGGCTGATTTTAAATTTCAAATACGTTTGTTTTGGAGCAACCTAACAATTGGAAATTATTACATGTTCTTTCTTCCCCTCCCCCATGTCATATGGGAAGGGGAGGTTAGCATTTTCCATACTATTGCGCTTCCACTCTAAAACTCCCAATGTGGGGAACTTATTGGGACGTCTACAGGCTAGGAGTTTAAACTGAAATTCTTATTTTTTTGTTTGTTTAGTCAGTAGCTCCTACTAACAAAATCCATAATGAAATTACTCAAAATCTATTAAAAAAAGTATCTGTTTGTAAGTATGGGGTCTGATAGACACTTGGTGGATCAGGTACTTTTAAAATTATTTTACTCCATCTCTTTTGTTGTATTTTCAGCATTTTAGCTATGTGTGGTAACATTTTCCAGTTAATAGAAATGTGTTAGTATTATTATTAATAGCATTTAAAGCATGAAATCTTTGAATCCATATGCTCTTTTATAATACATTGGTTTGCATATTATATACATTTTAAAACAGTCTGAAGAATTAGATATCTTATTTCCTGTATGAACACATAAAACTGATATTTTCAATTTTGTATTTAAATCAATTACTGGATAGTTGTGTAACAGACTGTCAGACTTTTCTGGTACTGTTTTGATTTTTTCTTTCTAGAAGAGTTTGCCTAAAAAAAAGCCTTGTATTCATAGTGTACATAGTAATATTCCATCTAGTCATTAATAGTCAAACGCACACACACAATGGCACATCTGACATAGGCAGCTGAGTTGGGAATTGAAACCATAATAATTAACAATAGATTTCCTGATCTCACCATGACAAGTAAATGAAACACTCTGTGGTGTGCTTGCCCACTGGAAGAGGGAATTAACTCGGTATGAAAAGCAGAATGGAAGCATATCACTGATTAGATCTAACACACAAGGAATGCAACAATGGGAAGCTTGTGTCAGCAGAACACATCAAACTCTTTTCTAAATATTGTGCATGAGCATGCAAAAACACACACATACATATTGCCTATAAGAACCACAGTGAAATAGCACAAGATGTACGAAACACAATCCTAACTCCAGTAAATAAATAAATAAATAAATAAATAAATAAATAAAATAATTGTATGTTCTTACTTCCTATAAACAATTTAATCTAGTATTTAAATTTCTTTAGTAATTTTGGTCTCATCCACTTCAGGTTTCCTATTTAAGCGGCCCCCCTATTTGCTGCTCCCCTGTCCAAGCTCGCGGGTCTGCTCCGTTCAGCACCTTGGAGAGCAACAGCCGCCGGCGCAGCCACCGCTCCGCTGCGAGCGGCCCTCGGTCTACAGAGGTAAACATCACTTTGCGCTTTCATTTTACATAAATTATCATCCTCTCTGCTTCTGTGTGTCTCTTACGACTGCTCCATCTTTCCTTTCGTCATCCTCAAATAGCCTTTTTCTTTTGTAGAGACATTTATATTGCAGCAACTTTCCCATTTGTCAGTAACAAAATGTTCTCCCTCTCTTTCTTCAAACTCACTGCGTTTGTTTTTGTAAGGCTGCCTTATATTTAATGCTGACAATATCATCATGGAACATGCAATCGAAGTATTGCATCAAGCATTACAGCTCTGTTGTTTTAATAAGTATCTGAGTCAGATATACTGCTTTCTTTTACACTGTGTACCGTTACAAAACTTACTTTATAATAACTCTGAATCAGAAATTATTGTGATTGTAATCATATAAATTAATTCACTACAGCCATAACAATACAGTTGTAGTTACTAATCTTCTTTCATGTATTAAACACATTTGAATGATTCAGATTCTCTTCAAAGCTTGAAAGACCAGTTAAAGCTTGAAATTATAACTAAAAACCTGATTCTTCAAAAACTTCAGTAAGTTTTTTATTCAAACTTTTTTATTCAAAAAGTTGAATAGTCACAGTCAGTTCGCTGGAAGTGTTCACCTGTACAAAGCCACATGCTATGTCCTTGTCCTTGCAGGATCTGTACGTAAATAATTTCATTAACACTCAGAGTTTAATTAACTCTCAGACAGATATAAATCAAGAATGATTCCCAAAAGTCAGTACAGATTCATTGGTGTAACTCAGTGAAATTTTTTATGTTGGTTTCTTACGGAAAATTAGATTTCTGTGATGGTATTATGAGAGGCAAGCAAGAAGGGAGGAGAGGAGAATGAGGGTATGATATATACACATATATGCATTTGTCTGTGTGTCCTTCAGTCTCCCCTCCTAAGCTTGAGCACAATGGCCAATTTCAAACGATTTTTTATAGTGCAGTTGACATCTTCAAGCTATTAAGCTTTTACAAGTTTTGTGAAGATACAAAGGGGTAGGGGAAATAAGGAAAGGCTGAATAAAGAGCTCATTCCGGAGCTCAACCACAGGATTCATGAGACCAGTTTTGTGGATTTGGCAGCATGGAAGCATTCTTTCTTTTTAAAATCTGGGAGAGCTCTGAAAATATATTTCACATCTCTCTTTTAATACTGTGGCTTTTGTACATGGAATTCAGAGTGCATCCTCAGCAATGGCCTCCCCATCAGAATAAGAATCCAAAGTAGCCTCTTTCTTCACAACAAACAAAACACCCATGCAATGTGCTTCAGAAGATTCAGATACAAAAAAACACCCTCACATGAAAACAAACTGTTGAAATGTTGTGAAGAACTGCTTACATTTAAATGCTGTGAAGAACAGCTTATATTGGCTCCAAGGCACCTTCTACCAGAAATCCACTTCCAGTCATAACACTTCCCCATTACAAGGCCAGTAGCTCTTCATTGTGCCATTATTCTTATTGAGATCCCAGGCCTTCAAATTCAAAAGCAGAGCAAATAATGCCACTCACTCTATAGGCACTGAGATTGAATGTCACATGGAAACCAAATCTGATACAGTATGCTACTAATAAATAATATTTTATCTCTAATGGCTTTTGTTTTCCCTAGCACAAATAAAAATGTTTTCTTTATAAGTGTTTCTGATGACTTGACTGTGATGGAGATCACAACGTAACCATAACCCACGATAAGTGTTATTTTCTATAAGGATTCTAGAATTAAGCAGCCCCACATTTGGCAGAAGAAACTTGACAAGTAAAGATTTTAAAGGAAATCTGTGAATTCAAATGTGATCATGTTTAGCTGCAATACAAGATACAAAGATCTTCTGTAAATAACACCCACTACCTTTTTTTTCTTTTTGGCATATTAGAAAAAAAATTATCTGTTTTTCTGCTAATCTGAGGTTAAAGTTATGACAGGTAACAGCTACTGAATGGTATCAATAAGAAGGCCTAGAGATTTAGGATTTCCTAGGTCTTATATCCTATGCAATGGGAACATTAGAAACAGTTAAAATACAGATGAACACATGCAGTTTCTATATGTAAAACTCAGAAATAATACTAAAAGCTGAATCTTTAATGATACTTTAGGTGGAAATTTTATCTGATTTAGAATTATGAGTTGGCATCCAAAGCACACAGCTTACAGTCTCCTCAGAATGTAGGTAGCTGCAGCTGCTGATTTACCAGAGTGTCAGTTTAGCCAGTTGTCAGACTCAACACCAAGAGCCTAATCTTGCTTTTTCTTCTACTGTATTTTTCTTTATTCTGTGGAACACCTTCGCACATGAAGAGAAACCCATTACTGACATACATGTCAAGATTTCTACTATCACAGTTTACCTCACTGCACCTGTTCTCTACTGAAAAGAAAAATTCTTGTGAACAAAGGTTACATATATCAAAATTCAGTGCATATTCATTCAACCCTTCCATTATTGAATGCTAACTTACTTTCTGACATGAAATTTGATAAAAACACTTTTGAGCACTAACTTTTGAGTATTGTTGCTAAAAACTCTTCATAGCCTAGCAAGAACAAACTACAAACAGAATATTGTATTCCGAATGTTTCTGGCTTGCTATTCCATTAAAATATGATACAGAAGGACTTTTCATTGTAACAAAAGAGTAGAACAAGAGTAATTTATCTATGGCTACACCTAAATGAGAGCTGAAACCTTGGCTAGATGATGGATCTTGACTGCTGGTCTCATGTTCCCTAAAGGATTCATAAGGGGAGTTTTGGATTTTTGTCTTGCAAATAAGTCTCATCTGATTCCAGTGACAGTACAGGCAGCAGTTTTCATATATAGAATATTAAGGGTATTTTTAACTGTGAATAAAGAACAATAGTTATTCATCAGTACTGGGATGTACTGCAGATGCTATGTTGAGCTTTTGGCATTCTTTTTGTGCGAGTCAATTTTTCATGTCATAGTAAAACATTCTATTTTACAGATAGTCTTAGATAAGGAAGAGTTGCTTAATCGATACAATGATCTTATTGCCAGTAGAGTAGCCTATTGAATACTATTGGCATTTCACCACAACAGGAAAAACAGGTGACTGAAATGTGGACAAATAATCTCTTTCAAACCAGGCTACAGTCAGATAAAGTGTATCCTGAATTGAAAACTGGATAATAAATGGCTGGATTGCTTCTGTCCTCTCTTTCAGAAGGTCAAGCAGGATATATTGGGAGGAACTTCTTTCCTATTTAGGGCATGGTTAAAACTGTCATCTATGCAGCTCATTTGATGCGATAAGTATCCCAGAGGGATGGAAGACAATCATCAGAGATGAGCGATGAGCTGGACCATCGCTTTGAGGAGTAGTGACTGCAAGTAGCGCAATGACTCCTCTTTGAAAATTATGGATCTGTGTATAGAAGATATGAGCCTGTCTCATGATTCTGTGGCTACGGTTTTCAAAGAATACCTGTATCCCACTGAATTGCAATGGAAAATCCATGAGACAAATCATAAGAAAAAAGTTCTTCAGCTATCTACTGAGAGTATAAAATCACGTTATATAATTCTTGTTCACATCCTGGATGTGTTCTTTTCATTTCCTTTCTTCAGAATCCTATTTTAATTCAAATATGATCACCATGCATACTTCTATTGTAAAATGTATTGATATTACTAATTTAACCTTAGCTGAGCTGCACAAGGTCATTTGCATTTGGGGGGCAGAGGTTATTTTACAAGATTTAAAAATGAAAGAATAAAAGAAGCATGACATGACTCAGTAAAAAGGCCTTGCTACTTCAGGCCCTATATATTATAATCAATAATACTGTGGAATCATTATTCCCTGAGAGGAAAAAAAAAAATATATATATATTGAATGGGCACAATCATTCCTTAGGCTCTGTCACAATTTCCAGACATAGTTCTCTTGGCATAAGTGCTCTTTCTTGTTTTTCATTGCCTGACCCTAAAGTCCAACTTTCACTCTTTCCAGAGTATTACCAATGGATTAACAATTTTGAAAGCCAGCCAAGCTAACACTGGTGGTGGTGACAGTAGATTTTGGTCTTTCCTTGGAACACTGAATTGTGCAGTTAGTTAAACTAATTTGAGAGGTGATGAGATAATCTGATGATCTGCAGTCTACTATAGTTTCTCATATCAATACCCCCTCTGGAAAGCTAAGAGAAATAAAAACTTTTTCCTGTCAGAAATAGAGGAAATTCCTGTTTCAGGAAATAGTTAAAAATCTGTGCACACACACACAAAAAAATCTATCAAGTAAGATGACTGTATCTTTAGATGCCCACATCTCAAAGCAGAACACTTAAGCCTCAACACCCCAATAGCTGAAGTACTGATAGCATAAAAAAGAGGAATATTCCCCCACAAAAAATGAATTCAGATGCTGGGATTACAATCACTACCCCAAAATTAAACATATATAAAATAAAAGAGACATTTGGACCTCAGTTAAGAATTGCACAGCAAAACAGACAACAGAATTAATCCTGGAAGTAACATAGCTGACATAATTACAAGAGAAAAAAAAATCAAAGAAATAAAAACTGTTCATGTACCATGAAACTTGTGCTTCAGCAAATATGAGATCGATGGATTATATGGCTTTTGAAGGCTTTCATTTACAGTTAAATCCTAACTGAAACACCAGAGCATTAAAGTCAGAAAAATCTGAAGGTTAGCATTTTTTTCAATGAACAAAGTATTAAAAGTACTCCCTAAGTGAGCACTTCTTTTGTTATATAAATCCCTGTTCACTGAACCGATTTCCTGTTAGTAGACTGAACCATGGATTAGGTACATTTGATTTGAAGAATGTCACTAATGAAACAAATCATCAGGAAAGGAAAGAGAATTTTAAAGTGTGCTTAGTGCACTGCAGGGTCATAGTGATGAGGTTTTGTAGAGCAGGGTAGAAATTCAATGGAAAAAATAAGGGGAAAATGTGACTGTATAAAGAGGGATTTATGATGTGGCTTTAGAAAGCTGAACCCTCTGAAAGAGGTACTTGGAAATATAAATGTCAACAACCATTATAGCTTAATGCAAGTGAAACATTTGTAATACAAAGTTATAAAGAAGCGTGGCTGTAGTTGAAGTCGGTCTGGGTTAATGGGGGCTGTATGTTCTTACAATTCAGATCAAACAATTGGTAGTCAGAGCCCCCGGCTTCCACCACTAATGTTGTCATTAAATTGGTGTAATTTTAAGCAAGTCATGACTGCAATGCCTCAGTTTACCCATTTATGAAACTGGAATGCCATTTAACTGTGCTGCAGGGCTTAATTATGCTCATAAAGTACATGGGATCACTGTAGGAAACATTATACGCATGTGAATTTTTATGAGCGTAACATCTGTGTCAACAGTTCTTTGAATAATAAGAAAAGACATGAAACCTGCAGGATTGCAGGTGTAAAGAAGGCGGCATTTTTTTTCCATCCTTGTATAGTAAATTACACATAATTATAAAAAGCAAAACTGACATAAAATGGGATAACTTTGTAATTGTGCTGAGAATCCAACACTCATCATCCCAAATGTAATAATCTGTAGCCTTAGGATATTTTTCTGATATTTGTCTGTAAGATAGTCAAGGTTATGCACCAAAATCTAAAAGTCCATTGTTCATACTGTCGCAAATTACATTGCTTATCACTGTGTGGCACAAACAAAAACCATGATTGGCTCCTTGTTTCTATGCCAAATGATAGCTTTAATTATAACATTTGCATTATCATCAGGACAAAATAGTTCAGCAAATTATTTTACCATTTAACATGAAACCTTTTATATGTTTCAAAACACATATATATTCTTCTCTGGAGATAGTCACACTGAAGAGGTAGGTGCATCCTCAGCACCTTTCTAAAGTGTCCTTCTTGCCTTCTTCACATAGTGGGATATTTGTATGCATGGTGCCTTCAACTTGCCCAACAGTCCCAATTCAGTTTTAAAGTCTCTTTTTTTTTTTTTTTTTTTTTGGGAGGGGGGTTGTTTTTGTTTGGGATATTTTGTGGGGCTTTTGGTTGTTGTTTGTTTTTTTTTTATTGTTTGTTATTGTTGTTGCAGGGGGGATTCTGTGTTTTAGTTAGGTTTTTCAGACAATATCCCTGCATGGTAGAAATCAGATATAAATCTATATCCCCCTACATTAAGAAATCACATTCTCTGACAAAAAACTTTGTTAATGCACATTTAAGACTCTCACTAGTATCCCTTATGGAGCACCAATTCAGAAAAATTAAACCTTCTGAAAAGCATAAAATAAAGAATTACAGTACATGACAGCTCAGTCTAACTCACTCCAATTCTACCTCTGAAGCTTGCAAAAGCCACTGGGAATATTTGTGACAACCCATCTCCAAAAGCAGCGCATGACAGGGCAGAGTGGTAAAAAGATATATTGAGTAAAGGAGAAAAAAAAAAAAGTGATTCTGTGGAGTAGGTGAAGTGCTTTTTCCATGATTCTTTTATATTATCTGCAAAAACAGAATGCAAAATATATATTGCAGGCCCCTGATAAGCAAGGGCAGAGCTAAGGTTAATTTGATATTTCCTCATTTCCCACAGTTTGAATTTGACAGGTCAAAACACCAGTGGTTAGCTTGTGAAACAGGCTACAGAGGGAAATTTATAGATCTGTAGGTAACTTGTATACATTTCAATTCAATTGTTGTACTACTTTCCATAAACTGTAATTTCATTTTTGTGAGGTTTTGTAGGTGCTAAAATATAAGAGCAAAACCATTTTTATACAAGACTTGAAGTTGATTTAGGTGGCGATAGCTATTTCAAAAGCTGAAAGCTGAGATGCTGCTGCAATTAGGCAAAGGGAAGTATTTTTTTCCACTCCTGACCACATTACTGCAGTGGAAGGGTAATAATCTGCATCCAGCTCTGGAGCCCTCAGCGCAGGAAAGACATGGACCTGTTGGACTGGGTCCAGAGGAGGGTCACAAAAATGATCAGAGGGAAGGAATACCCTTCCTATGAAGAAAGGCTGAGAAAGTTGGGGCTGTTCAGCCTGGATAAGAGAAGGCTCCAAGGAGACCTTATTGTGGCCTTTCAGTACTTAAAGGAGGCTTACATGAAAGATGGGGACAGACTTCTTAGCAGGGCCTGTTGCGATAAGACAATTGATAACAGTTTTAAACTAAAAGAGGGTAGATTTAGACTAGATATAAGGAAGAAATTTTTTACAATGAGGGTGGTGAAACACTGGCACAGGTTGCCCAGAGAGGTGGTAGGTGCCCCATCCCTGGAAACGTGCAAGGTCAGGTTGGACGGGGCTCTGAGCAACCTGATCTAGTTGAAGATGTCCCTGCTCATTGCAGGGGGTTGGACTAGATGACCTTTAAAGGTCCCTTCCAACCCAAACTATTCTATGATTCTATGATTCTGATTCTATGATTCTATGATTCTATGATTCTACAGAATCATAGAATGATTCTATAATATAGATAATATATAGATAATCTATAATATATACGTAATCTATATAGATAATATATAGAGATTATCTATAATAATATATAGATTCTATAATATAGATAATATATAGATAATCATTGCCATCATTACCATCATTAGATGCTGGAGTTACTAACATACTAAGGGAGATGGATTATTAGTTTTTCTCAAATCTAAATAGCATCAGTCTTTGGGGGTTACACTACTTCTAAGTACAAAAAATAAAGCAGTTATTTTACACATCTCTACTTTTGGAAGAATACATACAGGGCTAATATTTACTGCCTGCAGGCTCCTTGCAGGGGTTTCTTAATGATGAGCAGAGAGTCTGGCTGGCGAAGGAGTGTGCTGAGTTGCTGGTTCTTTGTGAAAGAATGTGCTCAGTCCCTGAACATGGAAGAGTGAAACGCTTATTAGTTAAATTGTAATCTGACCTGGGTGTTATGGAACAGTGTAATAGTAAATGCTACTTGATTTGTTTTTTCCCCCTTGTGTTTATGACTGAAATGCTTAGCTTCTTTTTATGTGATTTTACATGCCTGCCCCTGGCCACCCCTAAATCATTGCAGTTATCTTTTTAATAGTAGCTAAAAAAAAAAAAAAAAAAAAAAATCACCAGACATAATATAGACAAAGGTTGGGTGAGAAAGTTCTGGTCAAAATTAAAAATAAATCAGCAAAATGTATAGCATTTAAGCAGCAGACAATTCCTATTTTTATGAAAGCTATTTAAAAATGCTTCATCCTGTAAATTTTTACTAAAGACAGATAGTAGAGAAGTACTGTAGTCTTAAAAGGAGAGACAAAAACTACAAAAAATGTGTTGGGGGAACAGAGCAAAAGATGCATTCTCACTATTGTTGCTTTCTGCTGTTGGATGAAAGGACATGTGGCAGACTCAGGAGGAGATAGTTTTTCTAAGAAAAAAGGCAGACAATTTTGAAAATTGGTTTTGTCATAATAACAACTTGCCAAGTGTTAGTCTTTTAGAAAGTCAGCTCCGAGTTCATTTTTCCTGACTTCTGCTGGATTTTGGGGAAAGATTATTTAGAATAAATAACATCCTGCAAATTGAAACACACCATCTGGGCTTTAAACCACATTCAACTTAAGATGAAGAACTGCAAATCATTGTGGGCTTCCCGAATTATAGACAAATTTAGACAAGCCTATACATACTCAAGAGATAAGCATACTGTTAGAAGAAGCACCTAGTCCACAAGAATTTTAGAAGAAGAAATTAAAGTATTTGAATTTATCTAAAGAGGTCTTCAAGAACAGTATTTGGGTTACTATATTCAGCAAACTGCAAGTTGATTTGAAATGGAAATATATATCTTTAGAGTAAAAGGAATGTGCAGATGGTCTTGGATGACTGAGAAACAAAACGAGTACTAGCACAAAATGAGCACAAACTGTTCATTTTATGAGTTGTCATGGAGAGAATTATGAATGGAAAATATCCTTACACACTAACGAAGGCAGGAGAGCCCTGAAAGCTGCATTAATTACACTATAAGTGCATTACCCCAGTATGGACAATTTGTTGTACAGTATTTCTTATTTCAAGTGCTGACAAACTACCTTGTAAAATTTGATGTAAACTCATCAGTTTCCTGAAGAGCAAAACTAAACATTTAGATTAGAAGGAAGAAACTAGGTATTTGAAAAAAGTTTGCTCATTCATAGAAAATTACTTCAGCAAAAGTGAACATGCCAAACCTGAGAAAAGGTCAGAACGGACAGGAGCGCTGCATTTCATTTTCATTCCAAGTCAGGAGACTAAAGCAGAAGCAGAAATCATTGTGTTTCTTTCTGTAACCAAGAGCTGGATAGGTGATGCAGAGTATGTTAACAAGTACTGGTAAGAATGACCAACTGATCACAGTTTGGGAGGTAAGGTGAACCAGCAGTTCAGGTATGATATCAGTATGATATTACTGACTGATGAGAATTCAGTGACTGAGTAAGTTGCTAAAGTTACCATAAAGTAAATTCCTTCATTTAATAGTTTATCTGATAGAAAGGAAGGCTGTGAAAGCAATATAATGTGTCACATTTCCAAATAATCATTAGATGACTTCCAGTGCTTGTGAAGAGGGAAAAGCCAATGTCATCAACATTGGGAATAGGATTTTCAAAAGTACCTCCATAACTGGGAAGGAAAATGCCACAGGAAGCCAACCTTTGAGGTGCTCTGTTACCCACCCACTGCAACAAAAAGTGAATAATCAATTACCTATTTAAGTACTTAATTCCATGAGATACCATTTTAAATCAGGCACCTTCAGGATCCATTACAATCAGTAGGAAATGATGATGTAAAATGGAATGTAGCAGTTTATGTTTGAGAAGATGCTAATATTAAGGAAAATAAAAAAACCCCACTGCTTTCCAGTCACCAGCTGAGAGTACCAAAACTGCACTTTTCATGGTCATGTAAATTTGAAGACGTTCTTCACCTCCTGTCACTGTGCTGGCAGGACAGTAGAAGCAGAGGCAAAAAAAGCGTGATTCTCACTTGATGCCTAAAATACACCAGCTGGGAAGTAGCATAATGCTGATTCCAGAGGCAGTTCCCCCATGTAAAGTGGTTTTACAGATTTTGAGATCAACTCAGTTTAAGGCAAATTCCCTTCAGACTGCCACAGCCTACAGCCATAAGTTGTTGAGCACATTGATGGATACACAAAGAAAAACCCAGCATCTATTTTAATTAACGATGATCTGATAATGCCATCAACAGTGGTGTGAAAACAGATGTGTATACGAGGGACATGCACTTTTTCTTTAATAGAATTCATTGAAAGGTTTGGTGCTTCAAGACTAGTGTAATATGCAATATAGTGTTATTTCTGAATAAGGAGAAATGCTTGATTTTCTTACTCTTCAAGCATCTCCAGACGCAGTTTATTTCTCTAGCTAAACTCTAGCAGTGTACACATATATAATAAAATTAACATTCATGGCCAGTGCTTGCCTCTTTCTGCATCACTTTCTTCAGCTATTTTATTGTCTGAAGATTCAGTACTTGCTTTCTTCCTCACCCTGTGTATAAAAGGTTTGTTATTTTCAGTGTCTGCATCAAAAGAGAGGTGAGAGATGTTAGATGCATACATGTGCTAAACAGACAATACGGCATGAATTTAGTCTCAATATTTGTAGAACATTTCTTGTTCACAAAAGAAAACTTTTTTTTTTCTTTTAGCAGCCCATAGTTTTCATAGCAAGTAGCCAGCCAGCAACAAGTAGTGGGTGTTACTGGATAAACCCATCAGGAATAGCTGCCTTATTTATGTTTATATTTGCGATAAGTCCCTGTTCTGTAATATGAAAAAAATTAAAATTCCTTTTCTTCTGTTTCTAGTTAACGTAAGAAGTTTAAAATGGTAGTGCTAGGTTAACGGTTGGACTCAGTGATCTTAAAGGTCTTTTCCAACCTATACGATTCTGTGATTCTGTGATTCTGTAAAATAATTATATACTCAAATGCAGAAATTTAAATATTAGTGAGACAACTAAGCTATTGATTTTTTAAGTTCTCCCTTATTATATTTCACACAACAAAATTATTTATCTTTTGTGTAGTTTTTTTTGCACTAATTCTTTGTAGGAATTTACATATAATTTCCAATATTTTCATAGAATCACTCAGGTTGGGAAAGACCTTTAAGGTCATTGAGTCCAACCATTAACCTAGCACTGCCAAGTCCACCACTATACCATGTCCCGAAGCACCACATCTGCACATCTTTTCAATACCTCCAGGGATGGTGACTCAACCACTTCACTGGGAAGCCTGTTCCAATGCTTGACAATCCTTTTGGTGAAGAAATCTTTCCTAATATCCAATCTAAACCTCCCCTGGAGCAACCTGAGGCCATTTCCTCTTGTCCTATGGCTTGTTATTTGGGAGAAGAGACCGACACCCACCTCGCTACAACCTCTTTTCAGGTAGTTGTAGAGAGTGATAAGGTCTCCCGTCAGCCTCCTTTTCTCCAGGCTAAACAACCCCAGCTCCCTCAGCTGCTCCTCATAAGACACGTGCTCTAGACCCTTCACCAGCTTCATTGACCTTCTTTGGACATGCTCTAGAAGGGCTTCGAGAAGAAGGTGCCCTTCTTTGGACACGCTCCAGAAGGACACACTCCAGAAGGGCAAAGAAGGGCTTCCTTGCCCTTCTTTGGACACACTGCACCTAAATGTTTTTCTTGTACTGAGGGGCCCAAAACTGCACACAATATTCAAGGTGCAGCCTCACCAGTGCTGGGTACAGGGGGACAATCACTACCCTAGTCCTGCTGGCCACACTGTTTCTGATACAAGCCAGGATGCCATTGGCTTTCTTGGCCACCTGGGCACACTGCTGGCTCATATTCAGCTGGCTATTGACCAACATCCCCAGGTCCTTTTCTGCTTGGCAGCTTTCCAACCACTCTTCCCCAAGTCTGTAGCGTTGCATGGGGTTGTTGTGACCCAAGTGCAAGACCCAGCACTTAGCCTTGTTGAACCTCATACAATTGGCCTTGGCCCATTTATCCAGCCTGTCCAGATCCCTCTGCAGAGCCTTCCTACCCTCAAGCAGATCAAAACTCTCGCACAACTTGGTGTCGTCTGCAACCTTACTGAGGGTGCACTCAATCCCCTCATCCAGATCATTGATAAAGATATTAAACAGAATTGGCCCCAATACTGAGCCCTGGGGAACATCACTTGTGACCAGCCACCAACTGGACTAAAATCCATTCACCACAGCTCTTTGGGCCCAGCCATCCAGCCAGTTTTTTACCCAGCAAAGTGCACGCCCATCCAAGCCATGAGCAGCCAGTTTCTCCAGGAGAATGCTGTGGGAAACCATGTCAAAGGCTTTACTAAAGTCTAGGTAGACAACATCCACAGCCTTTCCCTCATCCACTAAGCGGGTCACCTTGTCATAGATCAGGTTAGTCAAGCAGGACCTGCCTTTCATAAACCCCTGCTGGCTGGGCCTGATCATCTGGTTGTCCTGTACATGCTGTGTGATGGCACTCAAGTTGATCTGCTCCATCAGCTTCCCCAGCACCGAGGTCAGGCTGACAGGCCTGTAGTTCCCCGGATCCTCCTTCTGGCCCTTCTTGTAGATGGGCGTCACATTTGCTAACCTCCAGTCAGCAGGGACCTCCCCGGTTAGCCAGGACTGCTGGTAAATGATGGAAAGGGGCTTGGTGAGCACTTCTGCCAGCTCCCTCAGTACCCTTGGGTGGATCCCATCAGGCCCCATAGGCCTGTGTGTGTCTAAGTGGTGTAGCAAGTCATTAACTGTTTCCCCTTGGATTATGGGGGCTTCATTCTGGTCCCTGTCCCTGTCTTCCTGCTCAGGGGACTGGGTACCCGGAGAACAACTGGTCTTACTATTAAAGACTGAGGCAAAGAAGGCATTAAGTCCCTCAGCCTTTTCCTCATCCTTTGTCACTATGTTTCTCCCCACATCCAATAAAGGATGGGGATTCTCCTTAGCCCTCCTTTTGTTGCTAATGCATTTATAGAAACATTTTTTATTGTCTTTTATGGCAGTAGCCAGACTAAGTTCTAGTTGGGCTTTGGCCCTTCTAATTTTCTCCCTGCATAACCTCACAACATCCTTGTAGTCCTCCTGAGTTGCCTGCCCCTTCTTCCAAAGGTCATAAACTCCCTTTTTTTTCCTGAGTTCCAGCCAAAGCTCTCTGTTCAGCCAGGCCGGTGGTCTTCCCCTCTGGCTCGTCTTTTGGCACATGGGGACAGCCTGCTCCTACACCTTTAAGATTTCCTTCCTGAAGAATGTCCAGCCTTCCTGGACTCCTTTGCCCTTCAGGACTGCCTCCCAAGGGACTCTGTCAACCAGGCTCATAAACAGGCCAAAGTCTGCCCTCCGGAAGTCCAAGGCAGCAGCTCTGCTGACCCCCCTCCTTACTTCTCCAAGAATCAATAACTCTATCATTTTGTGATCGCTATGCCCAAGACAGCCTCCAACCATCACATCACCCACAAGTCCTTCTCTGTTCACAAATGACAGGTCCAGCAGGGCACATTCCCTTGTTGGCTCCCTATATTTTCTTATAAAGTGCTTTAAAACCTGTCTGCTTATATTTAATTCCCAGCATATATATGTCACTTTGGATTTGTGGTTCTTTGGGGAGGGAGGCAGGTGTTTTGGTTTTAGTTTGTATTTTTAAATCAGTCTACTAATAAGGTCTAATAAGGTCTTCTAATAAGGCTCTCTCACCTACTATGTGACCAAGGTGTCTTTAGCTGGTTTTGGAAGTGTTGAGCTATAACAGATTCCACTGACCTCAGGTGGAATTTTAGATGCTCAATTTGGTTTGAAAATATAGACTTACTGTTTTGCAAAAACAAAATTAGGCATTCACTGCTAGTAGGTGGTTTTGCAAATGTGCCTAGTCGTTCATACCACCACAAAATGAATAAAGCACAACTGGTTTGCATGGTTCCTCACAAAGTTTCCCCAGACTGGCTCCTGTCTGGTAGGAGATGACCGCTTGATGAAGCGGAAGGGCACCTCAGTTTCCATGCCAGTTCTATAAAGTTCACACTCTCATTACCAATCCACATGGGTGACAATGACTGTGAATTATCTTGTATGAATTTATTTTAAGAGTCATAACTGAGATTAAGGAAGTAAGATTTAATTTTTGCTCTAATATCTTTGTTAACAACTGTAGAAATTGCCCTTTTAAGCAACTTTTACTAGAAAAATAAATGGACAAGGTTTATAGACATTAACTTTTAAAAAAAATACATTAATAGTAGTACATTAAAATATGATGACTCTATTCATGTTAAGCTTCCAACTTTTTAAGGGACCTACACCTTACTGAAATAATTCTAGCCACATAACTCAAAGACCAATTCCGAGATTACAAATGAATGCATACCAACACCGTCCTGCTACTTAAAATTGGGAGGAATATTTCAGGTAGAAATGACTGCACTCCAATCTTAGTTTTCTTACAGAATTTACTACAGGACAATGGCAAAGGCAGGTAAGTGCTGGAAGCCTGCTTCTGCAGCATTCTGAATGCTTATATTTGGTGATAATTGATCCAGTGCTACATTGCTTTTCATCCACATAACATTCCCATCGTGCCTGAGGTCCCCTCCAAAACAAAGTATTTTTTTTCCAGTGTATTTAACCACTTAAAAATCTCACTTTTATACAAAAGTTTCTAAATGTCATAATTTGGAATAAAAAACCCGCAATATTTCATCATCGTAAAAGCTCCATTGTTCATCTAAGAGGTTAAAGCGAAGTTCTCATGAAGTTTGACACCTAAACTGCATTTTTCAGGAAATTTGCCATTCCTCACAAAAGTCACCAATAGCTAAGCCTATTACTACCACTGCCTTAACACTGCCTTGTGCTAGGTAGGTACACAATTAAGTGGAAAAGGAAAATAAAAAAAATACTTTGTGCTGTTACAGTTTTATTCCTATACTTAAAGATTTGTGTATTTTTCTAAAAAATACACAAATTTAAAAATACATATTTTTAACACACATACACAAATTTAAAAAATACATATTTAAACCCCTGAAACTTCTAAATGATAACATTTGAAAAACTGTAAGCAAAAGTAATACCTAACTGCTCTGAACTGCTCTTCTCCATCAAAGATTTTTTTCATTTTGTTCACAAAATCCATTGTTTCTGAGAAGTGTTCTAATTAACATCTTAGCTACAGTTATAAAATATTTTCCATGCGACTTATTTTTCTCTGGTACAAGACAGATAAGGAAATAAATAGATTTGCTCTCCCAGAATTGCAGTTAACCCTTTTAAGTCAGCTGATTAATTCCAAAGCTATTTCCCTTAATATACTTAGTACTTTATCAGACAAAAGAAAAACAGAACAACTTCATTTAAACTTTAAGAAAGGTTTTCCTTCTAGCTACCATTCTAATTAATCACACAATCAATAATGAAATATTTCTAACCTCATTTGTAACACAATATAGATTTAGTTACTTTACTTCAAAGAGAATATTTCTCTTCTCAGTAAAATTTACAACAGATATCCATAAAGTCAATCTAATGGGAACATTTCAAAGCAGTCCTGTTTCCAAGTGAGAAGTGTGACTGCCTAAACTGCTATTCCTTTCAACATTATTGTATGGTGTCCAGTGATTTATACAATGAAAAGTAATCACTCTATAAATAAATGAATGGTAATTGAGGCTATATTTGCAGCAGGAAAAAATCTTACAATTTGCAGCTGTATAGTTGTGCCTGCATACCTGGCTTGTTCTCAAAATCTTGTTCTTTGATTTATACCTACAGTCTCACATTGAGAGAGATACAGCTGTTTATGCCAATATAGAGCAAATTTGCCATAGAATCATAGAACGGTTTGGGTTGGAAGGGACCTCTAAAGGTCATCTAACCCAACGCTCTCTCTTTCTCCATTAATTATGCCAGTTCAATATGCTGATCTGGCCCAAAACTTACCAAGGTACTTTTACAGGAATAACTCCGGGCCACATCCACTTCCCAAACTTGCTCGCAAGTCACACAAGTCCCCATGCCAGCACAAAGGTGCAGGCACTCCTTAAGATATTGACAACCCTAAACTTACACTTAGTTGCTTAACCTACCTGAAAAATAAGTCCATTCTGTATTGCACCAGCATGTCTATACAACTGTCATATAAATTTCACAACATCCTGCTAAGCAAAATGCTTTTTTTGCTTTGCTGTTACCCTGCACATTACAGATTTAACTCGAAGGATGGACTTTGAGCAGCTTATCACAACCCTTTGAGACAGCAGTTCAACCAGTTTTCAGTCCATCTCACTGTCCATTTATCTAGCCCATACTTCATCAGTTAATCCGTGAGGGTATTATGGGAGACAGCGTTGAAAGCCTTACTAAAGTCAAGATAAACATCATCTCCTGCCCTGCTTGTGTCCACCAAGCTGGTTATTTCATTGTACAAAGGCATGATTACACATGATTTCCGCTTCATAAATACATGCTGACTATTCCCAATCACCTTCTTGTCCTTAATATATTTAGTTATGGCTTCCAAGATTATTCGCTCCATCATCTTCCCAAGGACTGAGGTGAGGCTGACCAGCCTGCAGTTCCTTGGACTCTCCTCCTTGCCCTTCTTAGAGATAGGACTAATATTTGCTTTCTTCCAGTCCCCAGAAACCTTTTCTGACAGCTGTGACCTTTCAAATATAACCGGGATTGGCCTCACAGTGACACTGGTCATCTCCCTCAGCACTTGTGGGTGCATTCCATCAGGTCCCATGGACTTTTGTATGCCCTGTCTGTTTAAATGGTCCCTTACCTGATCGTCCTTCACAGAGATCCTTTCTCCAGACTTTCCTACTGGTCTCAGAAACCTGGAATTGCTGAAGGTCAGCCTTACCAGTAAAGACCAGTAAAGACCAAGGCAAAAAAGGCACTGAGTACCTCATCCTGTCCCACATCCTTCCTCACCAGGTATGTTGCACCATTCAGCAGCAGGAACACATTTTCCCTAATTTTCTTTTAGCTACTGATGTATCTGTAGAAGCCTTCTTCTTGCTCTTCATGTCCCTCACCAGATTCAACTCCACATGGGCTTTGACATTTCTAACCCTGTTTCTGCATGCTGGGACAGTACCTTGATATTCCTCCCAAGACACATGTCCCTGCTTTCACCAGTAAATTCTACGCTTTCAATGCATACTAAGCTTACTTGCAGAGTTACAGTTATGCTTTGTGTGTATGTGTACTTTAATTCTATTTAGTAATTTGGAGTTTAGTACAATTTTTTCTGATGTTGAAAACACTGTTGTTTTGAAATCCACTTTCTTGGACAGTTATATATTTCTAAAAAATAATAATTGCAAAATTCATAACTCATTATAATTACCAAGCTAATTCTAACTACAAAGCAAAATGCCTCATTGCCTAATCATGGTTTTCCTTCATCCAATATAATCATTTGATTAGACATTCTGTTCCATATTTCCCTAATGATTTTAATTTTTTCCTCTGGAGACTGAATTTTTAGTCTTGTTTTTGAGATGAATGTCATAGCTCATAAAGAATCAACTTACTCCTAGCTTGTTCACAGATACTGATAATAAAATGGGGGAAACATCAAGGATGATTTATTATACCACATCAAGCTGTGGAAAAAAAAAAAAAACCTTGTCAGTTGTGCTTACTTCTTTTTATTTAAATGAATGTGATAATGTCCTCCTTCTCCATCTTTTGCAAAGTAATGTTTATTTGCAGCTGATTTCTCAACAATATTGCATCACACAAAGAATGAAATGGCATTTCTGAATGCAGAGTTGGTAGACTGAATGTGAACTGGTGTTTGCAACTTGTTTAACTGGTCTTACACCTGCATGCTATATTGCTAGACACCACTGATAGTCCTCTTTAAGCACCTTTTAAAATGTGATGTACACTATTTGGAGAAGGTAAATTGTTGGGGATTGATAGGCAGTAATGGTATGGGTCAGCAGGAGACACGCAACTCTGTGAGGGGCAGTGCACCACAGCACATCTCCCTCTGTCCGATGCATTGCTTTAGGCACAAACTTCTGCTGTGATTCTCTGTGGTTTTCAGAGCAAATGTGCTCAGGATTTCCACCGACCCCAGTGGGCAGTGACTGCACCCATGCTTTTTCCCATGTGTGTGCGATCCTTTATTGGACTGACCAAGGCTCCACGGGCTCATCATCTAGTTGTTGCACAAAAAGGGAATAGGATCCAGCTCCCTTTCTCATATCTGCAACATCTCTGTAGGTCTTGGAATAGCTTTTAGAAAAGCCAAAACAACCCTCCAAAATGAACATTGTTTTCCTTACTAAATTAAGCCAATGTGAATTAGCAGTAGTCATAAAAATAATTTCATAATAGATTTACACTTCAAGAACAGAATGCATTTATTTCTGTTCTTACGAACTATAGTAAAAAAGAAATAAAATATTGGGTAAATATTTTTTTATGTTTATTTTTTTCCAGAAAAGTAGATTTCCAGTGACATATGGGACCCATTTCTATTTTTGATGGTTTGCAAGATACTGCAGTGACCTCTAAGACCAAAGCAAAGCCACTGCCTATTTAGCAGAAACCTCGTCTTTCAGAATCTGAAGGTCGCCCTTCCTGTCCTGTCATGCAGAAATATCAGTCTTGGAAGGAAAGTGGTTGTGTTAGCCCTTGGAAATTCCCTGATAATGAACAAAAGATTAATGGTACAGAGCAGAAAAGGGGACATCTGAGATAGTTACAGCTCTGTCCCTTAAAGTGTGGCCAGTGTGCTGCCACGCGGCATGGTGGTGGCTATGAATGCTGCTCATATTTCTAGATGAGCTGCATCCCTCCTTTCTCATGCTTCTAACAGACTTCTGGAGAATGAATAGGAAGGAGAGGAGACTGTAGCCTTTGCCAAGCTTGGAAGCTCTCTTTGCCTGAATTGTCATTGGTGTAATAGGACATCAAGAGCCTACAATGAACACGACAGACTATTGTCTGTTTTTAGAGACAAAGTGGCAGAAACTGCCAAGACTGAGTCCCTTGTGTACCTGTGTGCGTAAGGTGAGAAAAAAGAGAGCCTGGAAGAAAAGCTTTATTTAGAATCAGCATGTATGCTGCTTGGAGGCTTATTGCTACTGGGATCTTTTGTACTGAGAGATTTTAAAAGGAAAGTTAATGCCTTTTTTTTTTTTTAAATAATTTTCTTCCACATTCTCAAGCCTGACAGTACTTTATGAACAGAAACAATGAAATGCACGCTTCCCAGTAGAGGGCACATTGCTTTGTTGTGGATTAGGGGAACTAACAAACTCCTCACAAACAATATAACTGATTAATTAGATACAGGACTGAATTCTTCCTAGCAGAATTTCAGAATAAATTTACAGAAGACATCAATGTCAATCTTTAGCATTCCTTAAGTAGTACATTGCAAAGATTTTTTGGCTCAACTTTCACACAGAACTGGTACTGTTTATCTATCAGCTACAAAGATAAATACTTCAGAGACTCTGAGATGTGACGAATATGATATTATACTGGTCAAGGCAAATAGTTTTCAATGAATGAAACTTCCACCGCAAACAATGGGAAATCAGTAGGGAAATGCTTGCAAGATCAAGATCAATCTCTAGGCTCCAAATCAGATTAAGGAAGATTTGAAGTTGCTTTAGGCTCTGAAAAGATAAGGATTCAGAACCTATACTTAAGTACTCATTTTTGAATACTAGCTCTCATTTTTTAAGTTTTAAATATGAGGACAAAACTATTTTAATGAATTCATGAGAAAAAACCCAGACAATTTAAAGGAATATTAAGGGGTAGATCTTGCCTGGTTTACATTGAGGAAGACCTCACTTCACATGGAATCCAGCAGAAATTGATATGTCAATTTGCAGAATAGATGAGGGATTCATTTTGTCTAAGTTTAGCGGCAAAAAAGCTAGATGTCAAATCTAAGAGCGCCTTACAAAAAGAGACAGGAAAGTCCACAGGGCAATATATTCCACTTACCTTTAATACTTATCTTAGGGTAGATGAATTAGCCTCTGGCAGCACCTATCTCTTTCTGCTGATCATTAGAAAGCCTAGGCAACTATCTCAGATTTATAGGCTTAGTTGATTGGATTGATGGGCTGAGGTCAATTGTATGTGGTTTAACAAGGCCAAGTGCAAGGTCCTGCACTTGGGCCACAGCAACCCCATGCAACGCTACAGGTTTGGGGAAGAGTGGCTGGAAAGCTGCCTGGCAGAGAAGGACCTGGGGGTGTTGGTTGACAGCCGCCTGAATATAAGCCAGCAGTGTGCCCAGGTGGCCAAGAAAGCCAATGGCATCCTGGCTTGTATCAGGAATAGCGTGGCCAGCAGGACTAGGAAAGTGATTGTGTCCCTGTACTCGGCACTGGTGAGGCCGCACCTCGAATCCTGTGTTCAGTTTTGGGCCCCTCACTACAAGAGAGACATTGAGGTGCTGGAGCGTGTCCAGAGAAGGACAACAAAGCTGGTGAAGGGTCTAGAGCACAAGTCTGATGAGGAGCGGCTGAGGGAACTGGGGTTGTTTAGCCTGGAGAAAAGGAGGCTGAGGGGAGACCTTATCGCTCTCTACAACTACCTGAAAGGAGGTTGTAGAGAGGTGGGGGTCGGTCTCTTCTCCCAGGTAACAAGTGATAGGACAAGAGGAAATGGCCTCAAGTTGCGCCAGGGGAGGTTTAGACTGGATATTAGGAAATTTTACTTCACTGAAAGGGTTATCAAGCATTGGAACAGTCTGCCCAGGGAAGTGGTTGAGTCACCATCCCTGGAGGTATTTAAAAGACGTTTGGATGAGGTCCTTAGGGACATGGTTTAGTGGTGGTCTTGGTAGTGTTAGGTTTATGGTTGGACTCAATGATCTTAAAGGTCTTTTCTAACCTATACGATTCTGTGATTCTGTGATTATTGCACCTTATTTGTGATGTATTTTTAACGCACCTCAGGAAAGAAAGATGTCTCCAGACAGTTGACTAAGAAATCTGAAGCTTTATTTATTTATTTTTTATTTCTTTGTCCATATGCTTATTTGCAGGGAATCAGAGAGGAATTTGGTACTCAGAGCTTCAGTGTGTCCTCAACATGAGCACATCACTGAGACCGAAAAGGTATCTTTGATGCTCGTACTTACAAAAGCACAACAATGTTCTCTCATGCTACCTCCAAATTATACATGTGCTTTCAAAGATACACAGAGACACACAGACTTTTGAAAATGCTTAACCACTTAATACCCAAGGTTTTCAGACATGAAACCCTGTTAGGTATTTACATTTTACTGGGTGCTCAAACACCATCACAATTGCTTTTAAAGTTGTTTGAAAATCTGGACTGTTCAAAAGTCATGGATTGCAGAGCCATGTAAATCTATTGTGTGTGTTTATATAACCTCTAGCACCAAAGTAATTGAATGATTCATGAAAGTCAACAGCAAGTTCTGACATCACTGGAACTAATAAAACATGATTTCTTATAGAAGTGTCTTGTGACTGATTGACCTTGATGTCCAACTGAAACATTTATAAATCTGTGGAAATCTAATTATTTAGTTAATTTGACTCCTCTACTTCTGTCACATTCAGTTAAAATACACGAAGTTCAAAAGTTTTTAGAGGGAACACAAAGACACAGACATGCGCAGGCAGTGGGGATCTGTGATCCTTGCCTTCCGTGCAAATGATGCTATAAAGAAAAAGCTCTGCTATGCTTGCCTAAACTTTGAGTCATTCATCCTAAAGCTGTAATTGATCATCACAATTAAAACAATGAGTATGCAGTAAATATATCTGAAACAGGCGAAACCTTCCTTTGCATTCTACAGGTAAAGGTTATAACAGAAAAGAGTAGAGCTCCAGGCAAATGTCAGGGGATACAAATGGAAATGCAAAAGCAAAAATGAGACCACAGTTGCAGAAGTGATCTGCTCTGGGACTCCTACAAATAATGGCATTATTTACCCCTGTCTCTAGCAGTTATGTCAACTTAACCAATAGTAAAAGAAGAAATTCACCAAAAGGCAAAGAAACATAAATACATGGGTCAAATATATATATATATATATATATATTACACCTATTGGGGAAAAATATTTTCCAGTCTTTTCACACACAAAGTCAAAAAATGACTCCCATGCATAAAGACAGTTTAAATGACAAATTTCTTATTTGTCCTCTTACATCTGCAGAATTACTGTGCTTGCTCATATAAACTGAAGAAAGGTGGTGTCAAGTTCAAATGAACTTAGAAGTGGCTGATACAAGGGGTGTCTACATCCTCTGTCAGAACCACTCTTGTGGGAGCATCTCTGAAGAGGGCTTCATTGCAGCATATGGGTAACTGAGTACATGAGAAGTGTCCTCACTCAGCTTCCCTGAATAGGGCATTTTCAGGTACTAAAGCTATCTCTGAGATACACAGCATCATAACCATGCAGCCTCCTCCTCTGCTCATTTAAGACAATGGCAAATCTTCCACCAGCAGGTTTTAACCGAACAAAGCTTTTCTCAGCATTTCTCAGGTCAAGTACTAAAACCAATCACTGGTGATCCATGGGGTATCATTCTGTGTCTTTTTCAAATAGACATAACAGGTAGTATCTGGCCAGAAAAATCCCCAAAGTAGAATTGTGTGAGAGTAACTGATGTGAAAGTGATGGACAGTTGCCAAGCTGTATAGGAAAGCTTCTCAGTATCCACTGTCTGTATCTTGTTGTAACCGGGGCCTATAGATCTATCTCAATTGCAATCTCAGCTGTAGCAAGTTCATAAAGTGTTACGCTAATGAGTAAGATGGAATTCTGATAGAAAGGGCACAAGAAGGCAACAAACCTCCAGGTGAACGCAGGCATAAAGGACAGACGATGAAATCCAAGGACTGTTAGGATCTTCGCCAACAAACCAGAACAAACAACATCAGAAATCTGTGCATTGAAAGAAGGATATCAGAAATGAGGCTTATGGATGAATAAAATACCTTCCAGTCTCTCTTTCCTTCCTCTTTTTTTTTTTTTTTTTTTTTAATTTTCAAAAGAAAGACTTAAGGATTCCTGGGGTAATCCTTTGGCAAAGGCCAGTGAGTCTCTGTTGTGGTCTACAAACTCTGCCCTTTGCTAGTGAGCCCTGATCACTAGGACATCTAGACAAGCACAGCCACAAGGATTTCTGATTTGTATCAGGGCACCAACAAAATCCTATCCGACACACATGAGATTTTGCTCCATTTTCCCTCCTGTTCTCCTGATTACCTTCTTATTTTTCCTCTCTTTACCCATCTCTCTCTCAATTTCACAGCAACCCTGAGCCTCACTACACTTCACAGCACTGGCAAAACAGGCTGCGGCAGCTCCTGCAGAGAAGGAAAGCAACTTGCCTGATGGTGTCTCAAGCCGTGAAATAATCAAAAATAAAGAGAGGTGGTTGTGGAGGACAGATTGCAGTAGTTGTTGACTACAACTGTGGGTACCACATTAGAGTGCCTGTTTGTGACTGTCATAGCCATTTATACTGAGAATATGTTCTGCTCTTTCTACTATGGTTTGCTTTGACAAATTTGGAAAAATAGCCATTATCACACTTGTCCACTCAAAATTCAGTGAAAGGGCTATTCTATTCTGACTCATATTTGTGCACAGGTAAAAAAGCAATTCTAACCATTTTTTTCTGCCTTAAAAAAAGATGTTTTAATAATTTTTGAATGAATTTATTTTGCTTATGCATCCTGATTTCAATTTCAAATTCTTTTTTTTTTTTCCTGTCATCCTGTATATCTTTGGCATGGGACTAAATTGACTAAGGTCTCTGTACTCAAGCTTAGAAGATATTTAAATGTTGAATTTTGTATGTAGTAGGGTCAAACTCTTTGTTGGCATATTTCTATTATCTTGGGTGGAGTTATATTACAGATATGGTCAATTCAGTCTAAATGAAATACATTATTACCATATCGTCTTGCTTCTGTATTCAAATAAATTCAAATAAATTCAACCATCAGCTAGGAAGCTGGTCAGCATTATACATATTAAAAATATGCCCACTCAACTTTCAGGAGTTATTCAGTGCAATGCTCTTTAAAAATAAAACACAGTTTGTATTTATATAGCTCCAGTATAACCCTCAATCATCAGACAAGTTTTATTTTTTACTAACAGTCATGCAATGACTGACGACTTTCACACTCGCTTGTGGGGTGTAAATGATAGCAAAGTTGGATAAGAAGAGTTCAAAAAAGTGCAGAAAGTAACAGATCAAATTATCTGGTAGCAAATCCCTACTTGGCTCCATGGACTTTGCTGCCAGACAGCTTTGCTGCATACACAGCTTGAAATATAACCCTGTAGGAAATGGGATCAGCGTAAAATCAAATTACCGATAGATGCTGATGGATACCTCTCCTATAATCAGGTAACATCGAAATGGGCTATTATGCCAAAAATATACAAAGTCACAAATACATGCCCATGAACACATTTCAGAACATTTTGTTTCTCTTCCTTTTATGACTCCAGATGGACAATGCAGAATAAATAGAAACTAGATGAAAAAAGATGGCCTCAATGTTTAAATATGAGAGTTAATTAATTGAAAGTAACTACTGCTCATTCAAACCTCCAGCTGAAAAGTCTGCACAACTATCTGCAGAAAAGACAATCTAAATATAAGATTACTGCCATACCTTCTGTTATCTCAAAGCTTTAGGTAGGTTTTTACACTTTTTTTAAATCATATGACAGCAAGCACACTTCTGAATAAAAATTACTGTAGTTCAAGATAATACCTATTCAACAAGATGTCTGTTCACTACCACTGAAAGAAACCCAGGTTTAAAAGAGAGATTGAAACCAGCTGGTTTTCCCAATCTATAAAAAGCACAAGTGGAGATTAACTTTGGTAAGTGCTCACAGCAAGATTTGTTTTGGCTGTTTAAGTAAATTAGATTTAAAATATCATTCAGTTTTTCATTTAAAACTCTGGAATGCTAACTAAACTAACAACCACTTTTTAGAGATATTTAATTGTACTCCAAATGGTCAAATAATTAAGGACTTAATGTTGTAATACAGTTTATTCTCAACTTAAACCATGAACCTATTATCTGTTCACTCAGAAAGAAAATAGATCAGACAAAAGCACTCCAGCAGCTCTGCTATACATTAGAAACTGCAGTGCTTACATTAGTTTTGTATCTTAATTACCAAAGATATCATTAGCTTTGTAGACTGGGACACTTCTCTTTTATTGCTGCTGTAATTTTATTTGTCAGGCACTGGCTTTTGTTGCAGGATAAACTGCTGTGTGTTTTAAAATTTTGCCTTTAGTAACTTGCTTCATTGAATCTCATTCTTTTTCCTACTTATAAAATTAAAAGCAGTTAGAGCTCACATGAATGTGTGAGGAGACTTTGTGGAGGTCAGTCACAGCTGTGGCACTGGAGAACGGGGGCAGAAGCAGTCTCAAAGTGGTGGGTTATGGCAAGATGGAGACATTTCCCTCAGGCCTATTTTTAGGATACTAACTATGGAGCTCATAAAGAAATATTAAGTAAAGTGCTCCTTTCTGTCTCTGTCTGGGAGAAAACCATAGAGCTAATTATACTGGTATGCTAATTGCTCACTGGAAATGAAATTATTCAAACTATATCCTCCCTCTATAATCTAGGAATATAGAAAAAGAGAAAAGATGGAAAAACACTAGAGGAGAGTAGTAAGGACTATGGAAACTCTGCAAAAGGTGCCCATTCACCTTTACAGCCATTCCTAAAGACAGTCTCTGAAGTAGAGTCCCAGGAAAGAGACCCTTTCAAGTCAGTTTGTCTTTTCCTCTAGCCAGATGACACATGGACAAACCTTGTTAACATTATTTCCTCCATGTTTCAGACAGGGACATTGTCTTTAAAATCAGAAGCCAAATCAACCTTGCCTCTACACTCATCATACGGGAAGAAGGCTGCCTACAATGAATAAATCCCGTCCATCCACATAAAAAAGGTACTTTCTTCCAGGATGAGGTTTATTCATCTAATTTCTTTAAGCCCTTGAAAAGATTAGCTCCTGAGCTTACAGCTCCACAATAGTGCCTCAACCTTGATTGTGTGATAAGGATGGCTTTAGCATTCAGTATGTTCACGTTTAATATAAGCAGAGAAAACTGCAGGCAGTTTACCAACTTATCCTACTGGCTTCAATCTCCTTAAATACATATCTAGATATATAAATCTAAATTCATATGTGTGAATACTCAAAGAAAGGAAAAGAGTTATGAATCAAATAATTCCTCAATTCTATCTATTACATTATGGACATGGCCAAAGTTCAGACCCTAAAAAAAATTTAATATAGATAGGATACATGTAATATTTCAAAGCTTACACAGACTGAGGAAAATAAAGAGAAAAATAACGCTGACTGAGCTCTTCCTCTACTCAAGCCTCTTTTTTTCATACTGGGTAACTGGCGCAGCTGCAATGACATCCCCTTCGACTCCTTAGCACCACCTCCTAGACTGAGTTTCAGTCATGGATCAACTCATCCGTTTACCACTTCCTCAACCTTGTCATCAGTCTGCTTTGTTTCTTTTTCTATGTCTCAGTGGATGCATTTTGTGTCCTTCAGAATCATTCATCTTCTCCATGTCTTTCTGCTCAGTACCTTGTAAGCCCATGACCTATCACTGTCCATTACTTCTTTACCACTTCTAACCTAATTTTTTGCCCATTTTCTCCTTTAGCAGCTCAGGTTTCTTTGTCCACCTATGACAAAATAACCTTTACTCCATTAACCTCTACCATGATCCCTCTTCCACGTTCAAATTGTCTCTCTTGATCTTTCTAAAATCAGAATGCTGCTAAAACTCCTGTAATATTGTGAAACAAGACCACAAACAAAACAAAAAATAACATTTTAGGCTGTTTTTGTTTCAGGTGATTGAAGAATGATGTTTGAATGCTATGCACGTACATATTGTAGGTAAGCCTAAAAATTTGGATTATGGAGACATATATTGGAAGTAGGTATACTCTCCAGCCTCCTTATCCAGTCTATGCAATTGTTGTCTGCCTGAGGCATTTAATCATTAAGAAGGATATTTCCTTTTAGAAAATGTCTAATAAAGCAAGAACACAAAACTGCATAACCTGAAGGTTGTATTACTGGTAAACCAGCGCTTGTCCTGGATTACTCATTCCTGTCTAACACATGAAACTCTATTTCATGTTTTGGTCCATAGTGTAAAGCGTCATATTTGTGCAATGTGAATCAGTCAACCCTAATATCAGCATTTGTAACCAAGGATAATGAAAAACGCAGAATCTTGCATTTACCATAGTTGTACCTTTTCCTAAAAAAGCAAGAAATATGTGTTAAGTTGAAAAAATGGGCTCTTAACCACATTGACACAAATGTGGTTTTTTTTTTCTTTTCCAATCATATTAACATTTGCATGATTAAATACAGTTCATTTGTTTAGGATAAACCTAAATCTTGTCACATTAAGACTTTATTATCTCAGTGCATTCTGGAGCAGCATCCTGTTACATGTAAAAAAATTCCTATTTGCCAATACCAGATTTTTAACATCTACATATGGATCTCAACTTGCATGACTCAGACACAAAATGTATGTATACACTTATATGTAAAATAGGTATGTAATTCAGCCTATGCATGAAATGTAATCTTGAGTTCCCCAGTGGGTCTTTGATGTTTGCACCATCTCTCCAGTAGGACATGTAGAAGAATCTGTGGAACTACTACATTTGACATATTTATTCATGTGAAAAGTAGAGGCTCATCTGGTTGCTGTATGGGGCAGGCTGTGATACTAACCTGTGGACACAGTATGTTCTCTTAAGTAGTGCACCTTTGCATTGCAATTTTCTCTTCCGTGAATATGTGCCAGACACAGCTGGTCGCCCATGGAAGATCAGCCAACCAGCTGCTTCTCACACCTGGGACCACAAAATGAGAAAAAGGCTACAGTGCTGAACTATAAATGCATGAGAAAGGACTTAATTATGGAACTGCAGAAATCAGTTGTTCACTCAGTGCTTGACATTTAACTATGCCACTTTCAACTGCTTGAGCTAGGCAGCCTCCTGTACCATTGCAATTCCTGGTCAGAGCTTCCTAGAAAAATCCAGGCACTACGTGGAAGAACATGGGCAAGTCAGTGGGACGATTTGTTTCTGTCACTAGGCCTCTGATGTCAGATAATACTAAAAATAAAGGCATTGGCAAATGAATGCATTAAGCAATCCCATGATAAGTCTAAAAAAACCATCTTGATTCCTGGCTAAAGCACTGTCCTTTCCTCTCCAAAATACCTGTGTGTAGGGAGCTACTGGTAGATTCCCTACATATCGGTACATATATTTCTCCTTGGGACTGGCTGTATTTTGGGTACGGGAAAATAATTCCAGAGAAGCTACATCTTGAGCCAGGTGAAGCAGAATGCTACCATCTTCTTGCTTAGAGGACTCAATACCATTTTATGCTTTGTAGGTACACTATCTAGCTAAAGATATAACATAACAAACAACTAATCAAAGTGCTAGGATAACAAAAAGTAGCAGATATTACATAAAAAAGATAGAAAGCCCAATGTATGAAATCTACTCCATCTCTCACGCATACCATGTACTATTCTCAGACTCCTAAGTCCAGTACAACAGAATTCATCTAATGTGTTCCTGATTTCACTGGTGACCTAGTAAGGCCTGCTACTGGTCACCTGTCCAATGAAGAGCTGATTCAGTGGACCCTGTCTGACAGCCTGGAAGACTTGTATGGCTTAGATGAAGTTTAAAGATGTCCCAGATGCCCCCATGGCCCCAAGAAGCATAGGGTTGTAAGGGCCATCATACAGCTATCTATAGAAATGCACACAAGAAATTTATGACTTGCTCAAGATCTCACTACATGTCTGGCATTAGAGATTAGGAGCTAAATGCTGCTCTAAATGCTACTGCTGTAAATCCAGGGTGGTCAAGACCATTTGGCCTCATATTTCTACACACTCACTCCTCTCCTTTTCCTTCTTGACAAGCAGTCTATCAAGAAAATGTTGGTTTTCTGTTTTTTTCCATAGCAGGCTTTTACTAACTGAATTATATTGGGATTTTTAGAAGAGGTCTAAAGTAGGTAATCAACTCCTTCCAAAAGCTAACACTAGAGGAGTGCAGAACTGTTGCTAGATCCATACAATATTAGTCATTACAGAAAATATGAGAGATACATTGTTCTGAGAATAATGAATCTTGGCATTTTCCTTTTTTATCCATATACTCTTTTTCCTCCCAGAAACATTGTCTCTTTTTCTGTCTCTAAGCTTTCCTTCACCTTGTGATCAGCATTTTGTCCTTCCAGTGATCACAGCTGTCCAAAACAGTGCAAAAACAGACACAAAAAAGCAACAGACATGGATGAAAAACAGAATGTTCTCTGTGTCCTGATGTACTTGTTAAGCAGTAGAGATTGCATGGAATAAAAGTTTATTGTTGCATTCGTTAAATATAACCCAGGGCTGTTTGTGCATACTCTCCTTGAAAGCCAAAAGCAAACCAAGAAGGAAGGAAAGGACTCTTCTTTCTTTCAAGCACCCTTCAAAATAAAAACTGCTCCTGCTACTTCTCTAATGAACTCATGACTTCATTGTACAGATCTAGTAATCACGTAGATGTTGAAAGGTAGCTACACCTATTTTTATCTTCTTTGTCAATCTAATGGACCAAGAAAGCTTAAAATGTCTATAACCAAAGTGGCTGACATGCTCACTACTGGATGTTTGTTCCACAAGGATAAGTACATACAGCAGAATATGGTATCACACATATATTTAACTGGTCAAATATAAACTGGCTCAGATATCAGAATGAATATCACCATACCTACTGGTGCATTTTGCCTGTGTGAATGAACCTTGCAGCATAGCAGAGTGTATTAGTACAGGCAAAAGGCTGTTCTCATACAGCTTTAGACCTTTTCCAGCACTTAAATTAGCACAACTACAATGAATTGCATTTTGGCACAATTTCCAGAATTCCTCACGTCAGGATTATTTAGGCGTGGCAGAAATGCTTGCAAGAATTAGCCTTCCCCCAAGAAAACCACCACACTAGACAGTTGCTTTCATCTTCAGAAAAATGTATGAGCTTGATTTTCTTCCCCTTTACTTTGATTTTTTACAGAATTATTTGAGCTGTCATAAGGAATCAGACCAATTATCCATCTAATCCACTACTGCATCTTTGACAGAGGCCACCACCCCACACTTCAAATGAAAGTGAAAGGAACTCTTCAGTTGACAATTATGAAACAATCAACCCATAGGCAAAAAAATGCCATTAGTTAATGGTTTGCCCTAAACTCAGAAATCTATGGGTTTGTATCCCTTTCAAAAAGAACATGCTTTATCTGATATGACTATGGGTATTCTTCATAGTCGCATGTATCTCTTGGTGGGTTTTTTTAATAATTCCAAACTCTGAGTCTCAATTTATTCACAGACAAATTCAACGTTATGCAAAGAAAAGGCCAATAGAAAAAAAATTAAGCACTTTGTCATTCAATAGTAGTGACTATTTTCAATTTTAGTGACTATTCCCTTTGTTTGGTATAAAGATAAAAGCTACAATAGAGGCCATGATTACGTTACCAGTATTTTAAATGCATTACATCCTACTATTATATCTTACTTGCCTTGTACACAAGTTAGCTTCAGACTTCTCAAGCTCTCTTCATGCCTTTCAAGGTCTCTTCTGCTCCTATTTATTTTGCTCTCCAAATTCTTTCAATTTCTTTTCTTAAATGAGGTGATTAAAATTTAGCACATGAAATTTAAACTGATAAGATGATACTGAATACTCTCCATACTATTTTCTACTTGGTCTTCAAACTCTTTAACATCATTGTCTCTTTGAAAGCTCCTGTGCCCTGAACAGAGTTATTAAAAAACCTCTCTGAAATGGTACCTTGGTCCTCAGTAGGAACAAATCCAGTATCTTTAGGCCCAGTGAGGTATATGGCTAATTCAAATACATATTTTAATATTCTTTATTTTGCATTTGCTATCTTCACATTTCTTCTGCGGTCATGCTAACTATGTAATGAAGGTTCACTAAGTCTCTCAGAAGCTAAGTATGCCTGCCTGTAACTATTGTGATTTAATTTGCAAACCCCTCTACTCTGCTGCTCTTCACCTTTCCTGGAGAGTGTTTGAAAAATTCTGCTCAAAGAGTATGACAGACATTGTCAAATCAAACAAAATCACTGTTTCTGTAACTTCCTGGTCCAGGAGCTGTGTGGTTTTGAAACAGGTATATAACCTCAGACTCAGCACTCTGACATAGCTCCTTGTCACATGGACCACAGCTGACCAGTGGTCAGGATCACGAGCAGAGTGAACAGATGATCAATTGTATCTACTCATGCAAAGATACCCAAATCTGTCTGATTTTAGCAGAATTAGTTCTGATTTACAGTACACCAATGTAAGTATCAGGGTAAAATTCCTAGTAAAGAGGGAGGTAAAAAGTCTAGTAAAATTTAAGCACGTGGTTGTAGAGCTTGTATTTTTTGATTAAAAAAATTTATATATTTATTTGTGTCAATCAGATTTCTGTCACAAGATGTCAATGAACTTCTTTCAGCTTGAAAGTCCTCACAGAAAGGAGAAACTCAAGGCTCATGAAAATTGAAAGTTAAATGAAAGCAGTAACACACATCTGGATATATACTGTGATTTCAGGAGCACAGGGCTGATCCAAAATTCAATGGTGTGAACAGTCTCCCTTTGACTCCTGTGAGTTTTGCACCAACTTCCAGGCATGTATCTTTCCAGGCATGTTATATTTCTCTCCTTTTGTCATATTTTTGCAACATTGAACATATATTACTATCTGTAGTTACTTAAAGACAGGTACATTTACATTTGCTCAGCAGAATATAAGGATTCAGATATTCTACCACCCTTTAAGATTAAAACATTAACTTCAATAATAACCTTTCAATATTAGAAATTCACACTAAGACTACTTAAAGTTACAATTGTAAAAAAGGAGAAACAAATCAAGGAAAAGTATCACCTCTGAGTTGTCAGCTCCAGTGTGACTTAGGGTTTGCAAAACAGTCTCTGATGTAATTCCTAGGCAATAAGGTCTATTGAAACATAAAGGCAGAGAACTTCTAGCGGAAAGGTAAAGCTTTCTTTTCCTTGAAAAGGCGGCTGGTGCAGAAATTCAGAGAGCAGTTAGGAAATACTGAACAAACATTACTTTCTTATAATGGCCAAAATGTATTTTCATTTCCACTTCATTATTTATGTTTGATACACTATGATTTTTAATCTACTGTTCATGCGTTCTAATCATGTCAGATGTGTGGGCGTCCTGTAATTCTTTATGAATAATAAGGAATGCAAATAGTGCTATCTTCACACTCACAGTTGACTGCACTCTGTTGGCTCCCCATCAGCACCTAATTTATCAGCTACTAATTTTCAGAGAGATAATGTTTAATGCTAGAGGAATACCTTTGTGCACATAATATTACATTGCTGAGGGAGAATGTTAGAAGCATCTGACCAATTACACGTGCTCCAAGACAGTCTTATTTGGTGGAGTTAATTTTCTAAATTTCACTCACCTTATTTATTAAGACTGTTTATTAAATATCAACTGGAACTAATAATGATTTTTGCAGTCTCCCAAAATATTCAGTTATGTCTCAGTTAATACAGAAATTCCTTCACTGAAGGAATTATACATTGAAGTGTGAATGGCAATGGCCACTGTAAATGAAGATTACAAACTAAATGCTTAATATAACTTGAGATTATTATTAACCTATGCATAAATCTCATATGAAAATTCATAAAACTACTAGTAGCATCATCAAGCAATGTCAGATGACTGAGATGTATTGCATATGTCACTATTTTCCATTTCCTTCCTTCCCTACATCACATAGACATTTCTGCAGAGTTAAATTGGAATCTAAGTTTACCTTCTTTGAGAAAATTGATTTAAAACTTTTGGTGCAATAAACAAATGTTTATGCTTGCAGTTTTTTAGATTTTAGAATGGATGAAGAGTAACATAATTAAATATGTTTCATATTGTCAATAAGCTTCCACCTCTGTTCATAAGGATTTTGCCATCCAACTTGTTTCATACATAAATAGCATTTCCTCACAGAAAATAAATTTTGAAATAACTTAGGGAGTTACACAACCTAATCATTCAGGTTGCATTAGCAAGTTTCCATGTTCATAGGTATGGGCCCCGGAGGAAATTAGATATACAATTCAGCTCTACATTTATTTGTTTGGATGTCATATTCTAAGTCACTACTCTCATTTTATTATACATCTTATTAGAAATTAGCTTTTCAGGTTAGGAATTTTCTATGCTTGGATAACAAACAGCAAAATAGATCTTTAAATGTTACTGGAACTTTGAAATAACTATCACTCTTCAAATGTCCAGTTATTAATACTTCTGCTGACACTGACTGCACTATCAAAAATGAAAAATAAAATTTGTCAGTCCATGAACTGTAGAAAGCCTTGTCTAATATTTAGATTATTTTAAACTGCTGGCAGAGGCGTATGCAAACTATTCTAACCTTGACCTTATAAGATCTAAGTCTTTCAATGATGTGGCAAAAATGTTTGTTTCTCACAAGAAAAGCATGAAACTTCTGGAAAGTCATAAATTGCATTGAAATTGTTTTCCTGTATACACAGGAAATCTTTTATGTCAAAAGCGTTGGGGAAAATCCTACATTTAATGAATTTAAAATCGATTTCGGGGGGCAAAGGGTTTTATATGATGAGCAAAACGCCTGGTCTATTCCTAAGTCTTGCACTAGCTTTCCGTGTGACCTCAGGAAATTTATTTGACTTATTACGTTATCAGGTTTACACCTCCACAAAGACATCCTGATTTACATCTTTTCACAGTATTTTAAGTTCTGCAGAAGAAAATATTCTATAAATATTTAAAAAAAAATAATTTAAGCCTTATCTGTAGAGATGTAGAAACTCTTGGGTAAAAGTAAAAAGCTTTCTGATACTAAGAATGGCTACCAATTTACTGTTTTTCCTATTTTTGTTCTCATAGAAGTGTTGTGCTTTTTTTTTTTTCAATAGAACAGCAGTTTTTAGGGAACTGAACCATGCTGGAAGAAAATAGGACCTCAGAAATAATTATCAGTATGTACAGCGTATTATTTGAAGATTCATTCTAGCCTTCTTATGAATAGATAGCAAAAGAAAAAATGAATTAAACAGTATTCAGGGAAAACATACAATAGTATTCTGTGATGTCATGTATCTTTCCCATTATTGGAAAACATTGCAGTGATGCTTTGCACTCTAGTGAAAATTGTTGTCTCCTAGTTTGTTTTGACATAAGAAACTTCTATCAAACCCAGCTTGTTCATTATGGCATCTTTTCTATTATGGTCAAAGAGAGGATGATATTTCTCATACCCTCTTTGATGTCAGTACTCAATTATACACTTGTCTGAACTCTGCCTGGATGCTGCCAATCCATGGACTGTTAGTCCCGAAGTTTTTGCAAGAATCACATACTATATGAAGCCCATCCTTCATGTAACTTATCTGCAGAGAAATTACACAATGCCTATAGTACTTTTTTTTTCCTAAGTTTTTCCTGAGTAAAGCATGCCATTTCTATCTAGTCTGTAATGGTTTTGTTACATAAACCAAGTCACTGACAAAATTTGATATCAAATTCTATTCACTGGGGATTATTTATAGCCAAAAGATCAGAATGACTTTCAACCAGTTTTGTCAGGACTGAGTGTCTGGCCTCCTTTACAGAGTTATGCTAGGTTCGCTACTGCTTTTTCATGTTGTTATCATTCCAAAAGATTTACTGTTGAGCTTTCCTTTCCAAAAGTATGAACAGCACTGGCATTTTAATTTCATTCTTTGTACTACAAACATAAACAGATACTTTTATATAGGATCAGTAAAAATTAATTTATGTTGTTCCATATTTCAGTTGATTTCAAATGATACACTTGCAAGTATTTTTAATTCTGTATTTAGTCATGATAGAAAGCCAGAAAATTGGGGTTTTTTTTCTGAGTAACTTCAAGTTTATAGTACTGAAGTGATGTCCCATCAATTTACATCATTTCTTGTTAATTTGTAACAAACAGACTCTTATGCCAAGGAATACATTATAGAATAATTACATTGTAAGAGAGACAGAAGAGAGAGGGTTTTGGTGGTATTTTCTGTCTGCATACCTTGTCTGTGGAACACACTAATTAAACAGATCAAACTACTGGGCAGAATGTCATTAATCTTTGAAAAAAGCTATTGTTTACTTCCCACTGAGAAATACGGATATAATAAAATGCAAACAGTAAAAACTCTGCTGTTACAATTTAATGATGCGTACAGATATTTTTAAAACATCATTGTCTTGGCTTTTCAGCTCCACTTCTTTATATACCTGGTTTTGCTTCAGTGGAAGACACTGAATGGATTAGTCAAGTATTAGGGACACAAATTCATCACTTCAGGGATGAATAGCAATTGTAAATTTCAATGGATCAACTTGGACTTCTTTAAAGTGCAATTTTCAGGCATTTTTAAATGTGTACTCAAGCTTCAGTAACTAAAAAGTATTCTTCCTTATTTTAAAGTATTTTTCCTTATAAATACTAAAAAATATTTTTCCTTTTTTTTCCTTATGTACAACACAGATCTTGGCCTATTCTAAGGTCCATTTGTTTCTTCTCACAGGTATGTTTTTAGAGTGCCATTTTAATCTGAAAGCTACTTTAAAAAGTTGTGGCTCCATCCTAGCAAGTGATGGAACCCAGTATACTATGCATACTGGGGATTTTACCTGATTTTCTAAGTGACTGACATATATTTGGTCATTGTGTTTCTATTAAACATGAACAGTTGATTTAGTTAAAGAAGATACATATGAATGGTGCTTGACCAATGGAATTTTCACCTAAGCAAAACTAGTTGGATGAGACTGTAAGCATACAGAGTAGATAATTATGACCAAAAAAAAGCTATAAATTTAGCTCTGATCTTTAAGTTATCTATAAGGCATCCCAAATTGCCATCTTTATAATTACCTTAAAAATGGATATGCTAGTCTCATTTCTTAGATTGCTAGAAGGTATGAAATTTGGTTATATAGAAAGATAAGTTAATGACAATTTAGACAGAAGTGGAATAGTTAGGAGGTCTGTAGCAGATCTAATTGAGAAGAGATTTTGAGTGAGCAGGTATCAGCCACTTTCATTTTGCTAGCATTTCACATAGGCATAGCTCCATAGAGCAAACTCCTACAGGCAGATCCCGTTGGACACCAACACAGGTACAGACACTGTTTGGCCAGTGGTTTTGCTCTTCTCCAGTTAATTTTGTTACTCAGTATGCTAAGGGTCAGAATTTACACTGATTTCAGAGACATCTCCAAAAACCATGGCTAAGACTTTCATTCAGTTCTGATGTCACATTAATGAGTGGGAGAGTAATTTCACCCAGCTGGCTTTTTAGGGAGCACATGCATGCATCTGCACATGCAAATATAAATATATGTATGTATCTGCACAAACAGCCTGATGGTGTCTAGTCCTTCAAGGGAAACTGTGAATTTTAAATACAGTTATTCTTATGTATAATACAGTTTTGTAAGACTTACAGGAGTAGAAGTTGTACTTCACATGGACTTTTCTGGTCCTTATTGAAAGAAAAACTGAGTTATGAATATGCAAGTCTAATGGAATGTACTCATCCATTTTAAAGTGTTTTAAAAATTTTATTCTAAAATGTTGGAATACCTAATGAAAAACTTATGGGAAATAGATGGTTCCTTCCTGTTAGGTTCCATATTAGAGTCCACAGTTCTTCACAACCTAATTAATTAGTAATGATAATGAGAAATTACATTTCTTATTGACGTCCAATTCAGTTACTAAATCTTCTTCAGCAGTAATTTTCTGCTTGGAAAATTTACTGCTTTCTGTGTACCTTTGCTAGCGAAAGACCTTGAATTTTAGCAAAGAACAGAGTTCATTGAGAAATATGGAAATATATAACCTTATATCATATAAGTGGGAAATCTATTTTCATTTCTATTCATATTGCAACTAATTTCATTCTGGGAGATAAAAAAATGTAAGTTTTCATACTCTTCTACACTTAGAAATTTGTAAGTCAGAAAATGGAAAACACTTTCAGGTGATATACTTGTGTATCCTAAAAATGCAGAGTAATTCCTTTAGCACAACTATCTATGTCTGACTCAAAAACTGCTGAAATTCAAGGGACAGGCTTCTGAGGACTTCAAAAGGTTTCAAAGGTTTTTGAACAGGCCCCCTAGTGTCTCATCCACACTAATTTTTAACACCCCAAGCAATAAAACTCCCTGTAGTCTTCTTTAATTAGCTCATACAGTAATTTTGTGAATTATTTTAAATAGAGAATCTATTTTACATCCTTGCTGATTTCACAGTTACTTGTATAGCATTCTCTTATTAGTGTATTCTCAGAGAATTTCATCTTTTTTGAATCTATTCAGAATGCCTTTTCTTCCACATGTAATCTCAGTTTCCACAATCACAAGGATAGCTCTTTTATAACTTAGGAAACCCTTTGATACATGTTTGTGTGACTGTGTTATACCAGTAGATATCTAGCCCATTAATATTTCATTTGATGTGGATATATTGTACTTTAAAACATCTTGGAAATAGGTTTTTTCTCCCTTTTTCCAGCAGAGTTAATGGCTTACAGTAGATGTTTCTAGTGCTTGTACTCAAAACTAAACCAAACCAAAGAAAACCAAACCAAACTCAACACAACCCACTTCATTTGTCAAAACACAGTTTGCTGGAGTTGTGATTACTTTTGATATACTGTTGACATATCATTGCTACTCCCTTGTATGGAATATTGTAATATATATTGACAATATATTGTCATTGACATTCCAGCAATAAGACATCACCCAAAACTGATATTTTGCCATTTGGTCTCCCTACAGTGTAATTTGCATTATCTTTGAATTTAT